>NC_039266.1:18672314-18714836 GCF_003368295.1 Carassius auratus
ATGTACTGTACCTGAAGAAGGTGAACTGTCGGCCGTACATCCATGGGCTTAGAGTAAGACTGGGGTATTCGCCGAATGGAGGAACAATCAGCGTGAACATCAGAGAAACAAGGACAAAACTAGCAGGCAACACAATCTGAGGAAAAGAAGATGCCAGTGGGCATCATAAAAACTGTCATCTTTTAACCGAATCCTATGCACTTCGTCATTTACGTTACAAAGCAACAAGTTTCCAAAGCAATGCTGTTATTCTGACCTGGGCGAGGAAGTCTTTGCCGGAACGTGTGGTGTGGTGGAACCTCTTTATGACGAGAGCAAAAAACTGTTTCAAGACCAGACAGATTCCCTTCACCTGATGAGATCCTCTGCCATCTTTGCTGGTTGAACTTGAAGAGTTGGTCTGTCCGTTAGCATACAACGACCTGTCTGTATCTAAAAAAAAAAAGATCAAAAGCAGTCAATATCTAAAAGCCAATCATTTTCATTTTTATTTTTTAGAAAGGTCTGGTCAACTTATATGGGTTTTCCAATGAGAACTTATACAGTATAACGCTGGTGCAATTTAATGGTAGCATATAGGCAAAACATAATAATAAAAAAAAAAAATAAACATTTATTTACACTTAATAAATTAAAAGCAAAAATATGCACACATAAAATTGGGGGCTAACTACAATTATTCAGCCATGCAGTCACTGGCTTATACATAATCTCAAAAAGTCCAAGTATTTTTTTGAACATTTACCATAATAGTGGTAAAACTGACCACTCTTTTTCAGCGACTATTTTTAGCTGTGAAAAAATAATAACTATAGCTATAAAAAGCAAGCTTAACCTTCTGATGCATTCATTCTTAAAATCACAAATTATTTTTTAAATAACTATAATATCTCGCAGTCATTTTTTCTTCAAGATGCCATTTGAGTTACACATCTGTCAAACATATATATTACTTCATGCATCAAAGGGTTAACCGGCACCATATGCACTATTAATCATTTACTGTAGCACTATTTATTTTCTAGTGGTATGTTTCAACAATATCTCTTTGTTGTGTCCTTTAACTCTTTATGTTGTGTTTTTGCAGATAGCTTTAGCTGGGATGAAGCATTATAAGCCTGACAGACTAAATCGGTCATCACCTTCTTCTATATTCACTTTGACTGTGTTCTCTCTATAGAGACTCGCAAGAGATTTCTGTTGCTGAAGTCTGATGTCTAAGGGGTTCAACCACAAAAACAGACATCACAATCACAACATACAACACCCACAAGCACCATAAACTGACAGATCATACACAATGTGTGCATATCTGGGATGGAATGACAAACAGGAGACTGAAAATCTTACCAGACTTAGGGTTGATGTGAGCAGCCTCTCCGTCAGCTGTGACCTTCAGAAATATCTACAGGACACAAAAGAGACAAAACGTCATTTTTACATGTTGTACAAAGCAAGATGACGGTGCTTTGTAAAATACTGATCCCTTATTGCAATAAAAGAAAATAAAAAATAGTGACCTCCTCCAGTGAAGTGTCTGACACTCCAAAACTGCTCAGCCCCATGTCTGCCAGCGTCTCTTCCAGCTCTCTGAACAGGCTGGCGTAAGAACGATGCTTGAAGCCCCGGCTGGGCAGTAGAAAGGTCAGCTCTTGCCCTATGACCTCTATAAGCCTGGCCTCCGGGACATGATGGTGAACAAGGGCCGTGATTCTCTCAATGTCCCCTGAAAGAGTGAGATACAACCTAAATTATGATATATGCAGTTTGGTTACACTGATCTAATATAAATATACTATATGAACTTTTTACCTTCCATCTGTCTTTCTGTAATTCTGGGCTGCTCAACGGAACTCTCTTTAAATTTGGAACAGAGTGAGCATTTACAAGAGCAGTCCTCAGTACAGTCACACTGACCCTGTAAGAACCAGAGCAACCTTGAGAGTCTAGCTACTTTATACTCTCTTTTTGATAGATGATAAATGTCTCACCTCCTTTCTGACATGGGACGGCTGTTCTTTAATGCGCCGCACCAGAGTGAGGTAGAAACCAGCCCCCAGGCAGTTCTTCAGGAAGAGAGGAGAGCCACAGCAGTACAGACGACCCTGAGAGATGATGGCCACACGGTCACTCAGCAAGTCAGCTTCATCCATGTGGTGTGTGGACAAGATAACAGTACGACCTGAATAACACACACAGAAACACACACTTTTACAACTCTGCTTAGAGTAGAAATGGATGAAATTAAGAAAATATATATATATATATTTAATATATATAAAAAATAAATAAATCAATAAATCAACAAAACATACTAAATATATAACATAAAATAACATTTATTACATAATGGATTCTCTAAAATATATATATTTTTTAATAACTAATGTCTAAAATAGTTATATAAAATATATTTAAGATGAAATAAAATTTACTTAATATATCAAATGTAAAAAAGTCAGTTTAATAAACAGATACTGCGAATGGAAGGATGGATAGACAGAAAATATCTCAAAACAAAATTATTAAATAAATAAATAAAACAAATGTATTAGAAAGATATACAGATGTATATTATATACATACACATATATACATCCAAGCATATATACATACATACATACATATATATATATATATATATATATATAATAAATATAATTTACTAAATATATATATTAAAATAACATTTATTAGACACACTGTATATAGAAGTATATAAAATAAAATACATATCTGAAAATAAATACAATATTACATAAAATAATAAAATTTTACTTTTTAGAAAGATATATGGATGTATAATAATTTATACAAATTATATATATGATAATTACTAAATATAAAAAAAATGGATGGATGGATGATTTGGTAGTGGAGGAATATGAATTATCCTCTTTGATAGATATTTTTCAGGAGTGTGTACCAGCGCGGTATTTCAGCAGAAGGTCCCAGATGGAGCGTCTGGAATACGGATCCACTCCTGATGTGGGTTCATCCAGAAACACCACTTTAGCACCACCAACAAAAGCCATGGCAACGGAAAGCTTCCTCTGCATACCACCTACATAGGAAGACAATATCCACTTGTCATTTCTCAACAATCTCTATCAGTTTAGTCTTTTTACTGAAAGGTTTGGCAGAATAAACACAATTGAGTTCCATCTATAAGGATTGTTAAAGAGGTATTGATTATCTAACCTGACAGGTTTTGTGCCTCCTCGTTCCTCTTGTGAGGGAGACCAAGATCTTCCAGCATATTTTCCACCTCTAGCTGGGCCTCAGGTAAAGGCCGACCCTTCAGCAGAGAGTAAAACAAGATGTGCTCTGCTACCGTCATACTGCAGAAGAAAGAGAGATCGAAACAAATCAGCATTCTGACAGATAAGATTTGAGCAGGTTAACCAACATCCTTCAAAGTGAACCACATGAGGGGTTTACGAACTGGTGAAAGATGATGTTATGTTGGGGGCACATTCCCAGAGATTTACGAATAGCATCCATATCAGTTCGGATGTCTTTCCCATAAATATATGCTGTGCCAGATGTGGGAGGGAACATGCCAGTGAGAATAGACCTGTGGGAAAGAGGAGAAAATGTCTATGTATTACATTCCCATAGACAAACAAAGATCTATCTCACTGGGTTTTGGATACATACATGGTCGTGGTTTTTCCTGCACCGTTGTGACCAAGGAAAGCAGTGATCTGACCCTCGTAGAAGGTGATACTCAGACCATCCACAGCAGGTCTAGAGCTGCCGCTGAACATCTTATATAGGTTCTCCACACAAACTCCAACCACCAAACCTGATGGTTCAGGCTCGAAAAATAGCCTTCCTGGAGGCAAGAAACAGAAAAAGGAAAGATATGATATAGGATGTATAAAAAAATGAATGAAATGTTAGATCTATAAAATAAAAATAGAAAAATGGGGAAAAAAATACATTTATATTTAATACATAAAATGTAAAATACATTAAATAGTGTTTATATATAATAAGTAAAAAAACATAAAGTCATGATAATTTTGTTTAAAGCCATGGTTGTTAGAAAATGCTGTGTTTACACCTTAAAGCTTGAGGTGAAAGGAATGTCTCCGGGGGAAGTCGTGGCCTAATGGTTAGAAAGTTTAACTCCTAACCCTAGGGTTGTGGGTTTTAGTCTCGGGCCGGCAATACCACGACTTAAGTGCCCTTGAGCAAGGCACCAAACCCCCAACTGCCCCCCGGGCACCGCAGCATAAATGGCTGCTCACTGCTCCGGGTGTGTGTTCACAGTGTGTGTGTGTGTGTTCACTGCTGTGTTTGCGCAGTTTGGATGGTTTAAATGCAGAGCACGAATTCTGAGTATGGGTCACCATACTTGGCTGTATGTCACGTCACTTTTTTTTTTTAATGTCATTGTCATAGTGATGGAATAAACATCTCTAGCGTCTCTAATATCCATTAACAGAAACAAACAGAAACCCGGATATCAACCTGCCAGCCATGCAAACAGACACAAGGCCACCGGCTTCCCACAAAGGGCACAGACAGAGATGTGCTTTTGCATCATGTCTGATTATATTAGTGTACATGTGTGCTTGAGCACACATGCCTGGCTGGCACCACCTTTTACAGTGCGCTTGAACTTAAGACAGAGCGCTGGCAAGTGCTGATGAAAAACACCAGCGAAACTAAGACTCTAGTAATTACTCCCATGGGGCTCCATCAGTTCAAAGCCAAGAAACCTGCTGGATGCCTGCGCTCTAGTCAAGCAGATAAGCCTGGTTAGCTCTGTGAATACATCTGATGGGATCTTTTCCAAGAGTAAGAAAAGAAGCATCACCTTCATGTTTGTTGTAATAGGTTCCTTTACAAAATGCTGTAAATGAAAGGTTTCCCCTGATAGATAATAAAGCCATTTTTAAAGAAATATTCACCTACTTCACCCACAACCCAACAAGCTGATTGGCTTATGTTGCATACCCAGCAAATGAACTTACTGCTTTACATTTAAATGGCTGGTTAGCATTCTGGAGAGCAGTCCCCAAAACACATTCAGAATTCCTCTGAAAGCCTCCACCTTCCCCAGCTCCACCTGTATAGATCTGATACAGGTTAATATATGTGCTGTTTGTGCAGCCAATATTCCCACCACCGTATCATCATTTGTTTTGGCAGTAGCCAGTTCCTGTACTCGCTTTAACAGCAATAACCAACAGAACCAGTTGGTGTTAAAATAGACAGATTATATGGATTAGCTGACCTAGACTTAACCAAACCAGGAAGACAATGCCTGAGGAACAAGAGAAGACCAGCAAACCACCTTAGGCTGGCTTAAGTTGTGTTTTTCTCCCTAGCATTTACAACACACCTGATGAGTCTGTGTTCATGCTCTTGTTGCTCGTCTCCTCTTCATCAGCCCTCTGGAGTTCTTTCTCTTTCTCTAGTTTCTCCCGTATGTCTTTATGTTTGCAGGACCCTGGCGGCTCCGGAGGTTTTTCGGATGCTGTTTGGTTCTCGGCCTTCTCGTCTGTGTGGTTCACCAGATTATCAAAAGCAGGTTTCTCCACTGCTGGCTTTCCAGGAACTGTGTAAAGAAAGATTAGTAAATCAAACAAAGCTGATGCCATCACTTATAACAAGTCAAAAAGTCACTCACCTTGTTTTAGTGGCTCAGGTCGGTTTAACCAATAAGAAGGCTGGATTGGAAAGTAAAAAGGCCGACCAATACCAAACTGGCCTGTTGATAAACACAAGCTATGTCATTACAATCTGGTGTATTTTTATTATCAAATAAATTTGAATATACAACAGTTTACCTGGGAAAACATTATCAAGGTACCATGCGAGAACGCCATAAAGGACCGTATCCAATGCCATCATTATTATTGAGGTGAGAAAGGAAAACTCGTCGCCCTCCAAAAGGCTGGTTTGGATGTTATCCCACTGCAGACCGAGACCTTGCTCCTCGTAACGGGACAGGTACTCCGTCCCAAAGCCGAAAGCCACCTGGGACATCAAACTCTGATGCACAATAAACAATTTTTTAAACGAGTAAACAAGTTTTCTTAATGAAAGTGTGTTGCATCATCGAATTTATAACCTTTATAAGAAGTTTTGAATAGCATTTGCTCAGATTGTACAGTGAAGTGTTATCATGTGACCCACCGCCATGATTTTCATATCCTTGGTGATGCGGTCCTGCCAGGCAAAGCAGACTATGTGCGGCAGGTACAGAGTGAAGTAAATGATTCCACTACAGGCTGCTGCCAGGTTAGCCTTGTTAAAAAACACACTCATGAGGAAGCACTGCATGATGGTTGCTGTGGTGAAAGTGAGCAGGAATAGGAAGAGGATGATGGGATTGCTGTAGTTCAGCACTTTCCCTCCCTGTGAGAAAACAAAGAAGTCCTTTTATATTCTTTATAAGTATTTTAAAATGTAACTATGTTGGCTTATTGACAAAGCCACATACTGATCTACTATTTGAGATTAAACCAAATTTCAAACATTAACTTGTCCTGTTAAGCTTAAGCTTTCAAGAAACGTAATAAAAACAAACTAGCATTGTAATAAAAACATGTTAGCATTGTGTTAAAACAAGCTAGCAATGTGCTAAAAGTTATCAATGAGCTGAAACATTCTAAAGTATGCTAACATTATTTTAAGACATGTTTAAAACATGTTAGCAACATGCTAAAGCATGTTAGCCAAATATTAAAACAATACTAGAAACATATTGCTGGCTGTTTTTTCTTACTTCAGCTATGGAGCTAATCATCAAACTTTAAACTTTCAGATAAACCCTTAACCGTGCTTTTACCACAAATAAAACTAAAGAAAAAAATGGTAACTATAGTTTTTTCTCTTGCATGGCAAGTCTGAATTTTCAAGTCTTAAGTGTAAAATGATCCTTCATATGTCATTTTAATATGCTGGTTGTCTGATTCAAGATTATTTGATGAATGTAAAGTTAAAAAGAACAGAATTGATTTGAAATAGAAATGTCTAAACTAGTTCATCGTCT
Source organism: Carassius auratus (assembly GCF_003368295.1). Taxonomy (NCBI): domain Eukaryota; kingdom Metazoa; phylum Chordata; class Actinopteri; order Cypriniformes; family Cyprinidae; genus Carassius; species Carassius auratus. The sequence goes on from NC_039266.1 coordinate 18,679,327, forward strand.
AATGTAATTTATGATTGTCGCCACAAGAGGTCAGTATAGTAATCTGAAAATAGAAAATCTTGTAACTTATCAGTTTTGCGCACACTGTAGTTTAAAGCCACTTAGAAGAAAATTTTATATGGAGAACGCCCATTTTTCTTAATAGATATAGCGGTAAAAGTGGAATCAACAACCTTTTGTTATTTAACCAGTATTTTAATGCAAAAATGAAAGAACAAAAACACTGTTTTACTGGTCATAGGTGGTCTTAAGGGGTTTTGGACACCATCTCTTACCATGATAATAAGAGTAAGCAGGGCTGTGCTGGAGGCCATCATGAAGAAGGTGTCGATGAACCATGTGCACCAGAGCACACGGTTAGTGACACCCATGGCCTTCAGAGTCTCTTTCAACCTCATCTCCTTCTCTAGCACAATGCTCTTCACTGTCATAGAGACAGAATAGACCCAGGCCAACACCATGAAGATCGGAAAGCAGCGGTTCAGAGTGAGCATGAAGCTATAGCATGTGTCGTCAATGAGGAGAAGACAGATCATTGATTAAAGACTGATAATTGAACACTAAAAAAAAAAACTAATTTATGTGCATAAAACATGGATGCAACAATATTCATATTCTATCAGATACCAATATGCTCCAGATATATTATGCATCCCTATCTATAAATGTTAAAAATACTGAGTGTGATACTCACAGGTCATCCACATAGCAGGGATAGGGCATCTGCTGCAGGTAGACTCCTAAAGGCCATTCCTTCCCTGTGTGGGTCTTTATTATTCCATGTTCTATCATGTCCTGCAGGTAGGCAAATCCTCCCCATATATACCGCAGATCATCCATGGGATCAGCCCTAGGCCCTGGATCCCAGTATCTGATCAGAGGAGAGGATATGCAGTGAAATAAATGCAAGGAAAATCAAGATCAGAGGAATGACTCAGCACTGGGTACAGACAGACCTGTCTTTGATCTTATTCGTTCGCTCCACGACATCAATGTCCATTCGGATCTTGAATTTAACGTGAGGGGGCACCTTGGTGGTCCAGGAGTACATGTCAACAAATACCAGCCCTGCCCAAAACTTGCTCTCTCCAAGAAGGTTCAGAGCTCGATGGGTCAACTGGTCCTCATCAGAAAGGGCAGAGAACTTGTCCAGGACTAGACACTGTAAACACACGGGACATATACAGTAAGTGATTGTATTGTAACTGTAACTGATTACAAACAAAATCAACCTATTGATCTGTGAATTTCAACATTCCTGAATGAACCTAATTAAAAAATTTAATTACTAATAAGATCATGTTTTCATGACAGTGCTGGATGTCAAAATGAATCCCGATCAAACTGTTCCACTGTTTTAGATCTGTATCAGAATTCAGCACAATACTACTATCCAAAAAGACTTAATTGATTTGTTGGTGTTAATTTGTGTGGAGCTTGGCGTAGGATGGTGGGAGTCTATTTGAGATCTTGGAGACATTGTTCTCCATGTGGACGGTATGCACTGCCATAAACCAGCCTGTGCTTTCTCTTTGTGTAGGCCGAGTAGACTGACAGCTGTATCGAATTGGACTCATTCGTTGGGTTTGTCTGTCACTCCTCAAGAGCTGCTAGCTGAGACAGAGACAAAGACTAAAGACACACAGTTTAGATAGCAGAGGTCCTGCTCTGGCTGGCACAGGCTGCCTTAAGCTAACCCTGATTTGTATTGAAGGCATTCAGCATTGAATTCTACCATTAAAGAGCTCTCCAACACTGGCAAACTCTCAGTGAAAAATCAAACGCTTTTCTTTGTTACACTTGACATCAGAAAGGCAGAGCCGGCTGAGAGCGACCGCTTGCTTTACACGTGAATTTCAAGTGAATTCGGAAAGTCTGACTTGATGATTGTTCTAAAAAATGCAGGAATACTGCTGACTGCAGATAGTTACTGTATACTGAATGCTGCAAACTAATTCAAGCAAATGATCTGCTTTTTTTATGCATGCGTGATACCTCTCCATATCGGTTTATAAGGCGAATAACTTGGTCAGTCAGGTTAAAGATGTTCCGCCAGTCAAAGTTAGGCATGTGCTGGTCTCGATCCTCCTCAGGGCCATTGTACAGGAAGTTGAGGATGTGTTGGCCAGTGAATGGAGTGTCTTTGAGGCCTTTGTTGATGTAATCCATCACTGTGGGATTTCTGATGGAGTCCTGAAATACGAAGCACAATATTATGGAACTGAATGAAACATTGCATGAAACACTGCACTAAAAATGAAAGAATCTCACGGATTGGTGCCATCTATTCAAAGAAAGTTTAAGAGACCGTGTTTTTACCCGAAGCATGTTCATCTGTACACCATCCTGAAAGAAGCTCCACACCTGTGGGCCCACCTCCTCCCAGGCCCGACCCATGTTCCTAAGTCTTTCTAACTCCTCAAAGGTGGTGTTTGCCTGGATTGACACACACAAATACACAAACTTACAGTATTGTTCAAAATAATAGCAGTACAATGTGACTAACCAGAATAATCAAGGTTTTTCGTATATTTTTTTATTGCTACGTGGCAAACAAGTTACCAGTAGGTTCAGTAGATTCTCAGAAAACAAATGAGACCCAGCATTCATGATATGCACGCTCTTAAGGCTGTGCAATTGGGCAATTAGTTGAATTAGTTGAAAGGGGTGTGTTCAAAAAAATAGCAGTGTGGCATTCAATCACTGAGGTCATCAATTTTGTGAAGAAACAGGTGTGAATCAGGTGGCCCCTATATAAGGATGAAGCCAACACTTGTTGAACATGCATTTGAAAGCTGAGGAAAATGGGTCGTTCAAGACATTGTTCAGAAGAACAGCGTACTTTGATTAAAAAGTTGATTAGAGAGGGGAAAACCTATAAAGAGGTGCAAAAAATGATAGGCTGTTCAGCTAAAATGATCTCCAATGCCTTAAAATGGAGAGCAAAACCAGAGAGACGTGGAAGAAAACGGAAGACAACCATCAAAATGGATAGAAGAATAACCAGAATGGCAAAGGCTCAGCCAATGATCACCTCCAGGATGATCAAAGACAGTCTGGAGTTACCTGTAAGTACTGTGACAGTTAGAAGACGTCTGTGTGAAGCTAATCTATTTTCAAGAATCACCCGCAAAGTCCCTCTGTTAAAAAAAAAGGCATGTGCAGAAGAGGTTACAATTTGCCAAAGAACACATCAACTGGCCTAAAGAGAAATTGAGGAACATTTTGTGGACTGATGAGAGTAAAATTGTTCTTTTTGGGTCCAAGGGCCACAGGCAGTTTGTGAGACGACCCCCAAACTCTGAATTCAAGCCACAGTACACAGTGAAGACAGTGAAGCATGGAGGTGCAAGCATCATGATATGGGCATGTTTCTCCTACTATGGTGTTGGGCCTATTTATCGCATACCAGGGATCATGGATCAGTTTGCATATGTTAAAATACTTGAAGAGGTCATGTTGCCCTATGCTGAAGAGGACATGCCCTTGAAATGGTTGTTTCAACAAGACAATGACCCAAAACACACTAGTAAACGGGCAAAGTCTTGGTTCCAAACCAACAAAATTAATGTTATGGAGTGGCCAGCCCAATCTCCAGACCTTAATCCAATTGAGAACTTGTGGGGTGATATCAAAAATGTTGTTTCTGAAGCAAAACCAAGAAATGTGAATGAATTGTGGAATGTTGTTAAAGAATCATGGAGTGGAATAACAGCTGAGAGGTGCCACAAGTTGGTTGACTCCATGCCACACAGATGTCAAGCAATTTTAAAAAACTGTGGTCATACAACTAAATATTAGTTTAGTGATTCACAGGATTGCTAAATCCCAGAAAAAAAAAATGTTTGTACAAAATAGTTTTGAGTTTGTACAGTCAAAGGTAGACACTGCTATTTTTTTGAACACACCCCTTTCAACTAATTGCCCAATTGCACAGCCTTAAGAGCGTGCATATCATGAATGCTGGGTCTTGTTTGTTTTCTGACAATCTACTGAACCTACTGGTAACTTGTTTGCCACGTAGCAATAAAAAATATACTAAAAACCTTGATTATTCTGGTTAGTCACATTGTACTGCTATTATTTTGAACAATACTGTACATAGTTCAGATGCATTCAAAAAAAGTAGGCAGGAACAAATGAAATAATCTGTTTGTTAAGCATTTAATGGCACAGTAACAATAAAGACAGAACAATACTCAGGTGGTGGCAACTGCTTTGAGTTTGACCACAGAATGACTGAACTCCCACCGGGAGCAGTTTACACAGTCCCACTGAAAGCCCTTCTGCATAAACAGAGAAACTGAAGCTCTCTAAAGCTGATCTGATGGGACCACAGCCATGGCCCATTGCCCATGCCAAGCGTGTCCACACCTGAACAGGGGCAAAGGCCTTACCTCCCTCCTTCCTCTCCTTCTCACTCTCTATCACTCTCTGTTTTTTTTTTTCTAATTGTAAGATGCACAAGGTAAAGCTTCACATTTACATTTGATTAATAACACCATTGTGGTCTCGAACAAAATGCTTCTAGAATTGCTCAAGTCTGATTAACCCTGTAAGTAAAAATACAGTACTGTAAGTTGCCATGGATAAGAACATAATATATATATATATAACTCATTTACAAAGCACCCAGCCGAAAAACCTGCAGTCCTGCTTACATAAGAATTGAATGGAGCAAAAGCCAGTCAGCTGGGTCGTATGTTCCGAAAACACACGTAGCCTCTATGGGAACCCGTTAGACCTGCGTCATTTCTCCTCTGGCTAACCCGCTGACATGTCTGCAGCAGTGTGCTGATTTATCTGACAGGCCCGGAGCGAGATTAGCCATTGCATTAATGCACTCATCTGCTGTTGTTCCAGGTGTGCGTGTAGTCAAAGAAGAGCTTTTTCTCTTACGTTTTTAATGATCTGTCTGACAGCAGGGGAATCGGGAGCGTACAGGATTTTGCCCATCAGGAAAGGCTTGACTGAACTCCACACAATCCTTGTGACCGGATTGGACTCCAAATCCTTCATGAGGTCATTACAGAATGGCGCTGAAAGAGAAATGGAGTTATGAGAAACACGAGAACATTCTCTTCTCCGCTTTTCCTCTCTGTCAGTCTGAAGGGTACGGTACGGTACTCACTGGCCGTGTGATCATAGTTGTACTTCCCCTCTCCCCGTGTGCTGTTGATGCCCAAAAAGGCTTTGTAGTTGTTATCCTCGTACCAGTTGAAGGAGGTGACCCTGGAAAAGGCCCCTTCAGTGTAGCCACAGAATAAACTGGAGGTGGCAGCCATGAGTTGGCTGAAAGATGGGGAATCATGGGATTGAAGCAGCGGAGAAACCACTTCCAACAGGTCTCGAGAGCTGGGTCTTTCAAACAGCTGTTGAGAAAAAGAAAAAAAGTTTTTAATTAAATAAATGTCTTTTTCTAAATTTTCTAAAAACATTATTTCAACATTAGTTTTGAGAATATTGTGGCCCCAAAATATTGTGTTTTCTTTCTGTTTTGAAGCACAAGGTCGAATTTCACAAAAACGTTCGGCACAAACTTATTTAAAATTATGATAATTTAATGGCTGCCAAACTTGGAACATGGAGAACATGTCCCTAGTTAATACATTCACTAAAAATTCATTTTTGAAAGGCATTTTGCGGCCCCTGAATTGCAATTTTGTCCTTCAAATGTTTTCTGTATGCATGTTAAAATGAACATTCTGCCAATTAAATATGCATGACTTCTACATAATGTGACATGCATTATTGTACATAGTGCACATCCTCAGCACTCTCTACAGCTTACAACAAAGGCATCGAGAAGAATCTCGTATAATAAACTGAAAATCTTTATTTTTTCTTCTGACAACATTTCTTATCATATTTGAGCAATCAAATCATTTCTATCAGCTGTTTAGCGTTGACTAGTGAAGCCCGACTCACAAATGAATCACTCTTTTGATCTACAGTAATTGGACAAACAGGAAATTCCGTTTGATTCATTAGGACAGTTCACTCACGCAATGAATCATTTGCAACAGTTCACTGAAATAATAACAGGATATTTTATAACAGATAAGGAAGAAAACAAAAAGAGCGCTGGATGAGGTGGAGGTTGTAGCTATACAATCCCGAAAACAAAACTTACAAACATCTTCTATTATTTGTCAGTGACAAACAGCTCTTTATTTCACGTGAATCAAAGTGAATGTCTCTGTACTGCTGGTAAAGATGATTTATATCTATTTACGTATATCCAAAACAGTATTTAAAAAAAAAAGCGTATAAAAATTTGGGCACGCTTTATTGCTCCAATACTGGATGAAAGGCTAGAAATGTCATTGGTAAGAAATATGAATTTCTAATCTGTCATGGACCTTTTGGCATCAACCTAAAATGCTTAAAATGTGGGAAAGTCCATTATTCTCTAAACTAAAACACATCAAAGCCTACAGATACATGATAGATTATCTGAGCCTCCATGATACAACAGCAGATTTACAGAGAGAGAAAACAGCATCAAGAGAACGTCAGATCAATTGATTCATACAAACTCCTTCAAACAAAAGCCAGCTCCGCAAAATGCAGATTTGTTTCCGCACAATGTATATTTTCGGAAACAGGATACTGTAAGTTCCTAGAGTCTTTTCATCACGTTGGTCTCAACACATCTGGCCCACGGCATGGAGATCATGACTTAAAAGGAATTCAGAAAATGAGTAACTGGCGTCGAGGTCCCTCTCAGCCGGGCGACAGACAAAAGACCAGCCAGGAAGTCCCTCACTGTAGAACTGCAAGCACACTGACACCATTTAACCATCACACATCGATGTCTACCGTACTGTCTGGGAGGCGTTTCCTCATATTTTGGCAGGGTATAACATACCCTCACCGCTGAAATAACCACATCTGAACCTCGGGTTTATTTACAGTGTCAATCTGACTGAGAAGCAGCTGGAATTAGGTTTCCGCAGACACAGGAATGATATCTCCATATCCGTATGTTTGCGTAAAAAGCCAGGCGGAGGAAACCGTGATTTCCTGATCGCTAAAAATACAGTTACATTTTTAGAGGACCTCATACGTACTGCTTTCAGCTTCTCAGATATTGCAGGCAGAAGTTGGGCCCAGAAGTGCAGGTTGAGTCCATTGGAGTAGTTATCAAGAACCAGAGGAAGCTGGGAAAGAGAGGAGAAAAGGATATGTGACCATCTATATTAGTCAAGGTCGATGGCATAGACGGATAGAAGTAAAATACATTCAATACATCCTAATGACAATGCCAGCAAGTGTTTAAGATTTTTTGGGAAAGACAATTATCATTGTTTCGGATGTTTTTTCAGTCAACGACAAGTAATTTTTTTTTAGCAAATGAAAAGCCTTTTAGTATAATTTAAAAAATGTCCCTCTTTTTTTTTTTTTTTTTGATTGTTTATTATAGAGGAAAGTTAACATTTAAATATGAGCACTTAGTGGACTGAGCAACTGAGGTTTACTTGATTGTGTGTGTGTCGTTTGTTTTATAAAGAAAAATGTCGAAATGTAAATATCAAATATGTCACATCAGGCTGTTAAGGAATATTCATTAACGTACACTGTAACAGTTACAAATATATAACTTTATGATGATAATACCACATATCGCGCTATTGGGAAATTCCTTCACCGTGACAGCCCTAGCATGTGGCTCACATCCCGTCTTCCGAGATGTACCACTTCCACAAATAATATTTCTTCCAGGGGCTGCCCAGCTACTCTACAATGGATCAGGATGGACCAGGTTCAGGAAATGGCGTGTGGGTGTCACAGAAGCAACCCAAATATGAGACTTCCTTCCTATCAGAGTTTTAGTTTTATATTGTTTTCTAGCCACCAGTCTTTGCATATGACTGACATTTCAACAAAAAAACAAAAAAAAAAATTCAGTGCTGCTAATAACACAATGGATTTGGATAAAAGAGTAAACCAAATGAATCCACATTAAGGTGTTCATGTATATGTTCTAAAGACGTCTTACTTGGCAAAAACATGGCGACCAAGGGTACAGACTCTTTGTGTTATTCTTTAAAGCTCTCACAGGGTTTAGTCCAGTAGAAGTGTGTTGACTGTAATCTCATTACTGAAATAGGCCAAGTCAGTTCGCTCCACTAACACCGATCGGGTGATTCAGGCTAACGCCCCTCTGTCCTCTCCCCGCACTCATTCTGAGACCATAAAATACCAAGAACAACCAGGAAGGGTGTGTGGGGTTTTGTTACTAACTCTGCAAGAATTCGGGAGCTTTCATCAAACAGGAAGCACATAAATGAGCACTTACTTTTGCTATCATCAATCTCCCTGTTTGCAATTTCATTTACAAATGACTGAATTTAAAATAATAAAATGATAATGAAATTTTCTAATTAGTCGTCAGTCTTCCTGTTTTCAGTTCCACGTACAAAACAAGAATTTTGAATTATGAAATGTTAACAAAATGCCACAATCAATAATTAGTATTTTCATTTTATTTTATTTTTCAGTTTCAATTATAATAAAATGAAACAAAAAGCTAATCTTTTTTAATGTTTTCGAATATGGGATCCTTTTTGATATTATTTACAAGCCCAAATATAAAATTTCTTAAGTGAAACATTATTTTTTATTATAAAGTTAGCATAAATTAATCCCATCTATTTCAATCAATCAGTCATCAGCTTTACCAGCATTGTTTTGCTGCTGATCAACATGCTAGACCATCATAAACCGGGCAAGACCTGCATGGAAATTAATGCAGACTTAGGGAACCTGTTTTTGCATTGCACTGTACTGCTTTTCCACCGTCTTTTTTTGTAAACATGCACTAGATGAACATATTTGCATCTCATGTCTTTTGCAACATCTTGCACATGTTGCAAAAAACCTGTTCTTAAAACATGCTGCTGATGAATTAGAGTTCATCTTTAAAAAAGGTCTCTAGACCTTGCATTTTGCAAAGTCAAATGACATACAGTACTTAGCATGGGTTTTTTTTTATGCAAAAAGCATTCTGCAGCCCAATTGGCCAAAAAATTCTTCCATAGCTCCAAACCTGTATGACTTTCTATCTTCTGTGGAACACACAATAAGACATTTTAAAGAACGTTGATTACCAAACCGTTCTGACTCACATTTAATTTTTTGCCCAGTCATAAGAAGTCAAAGGGAACCCATATTTCGATGATATTCTTCAAAATACTGTATCTTCTTTAGTGTTCCACAGAAGAAAGAAAGCCATACAGGTTTAAAACGACATGAGTCAGTTGACAGTCATTTTAAACTGGTCTTTTTCAGTGTGTACTAAATCCTAACCCATAATTCTTTGTTGCCTCCACCCAAAACAAGAGCTCTTATGACTTCCCTCATTGTCGACATAGCTGTCTGTGTCAGCGCTTCCTCTACACCCAAACCCATTTCCAGCACTAACAGATATTATTAGTGCTTGGATTGAGTGTGGACTAACCAAGCGGAAAAGTTTGAAGAAGTCAAGACTGGCGTAGAATTTGTCCTCAATGATCTGAAGACGCTGCGGGGTGAGAACACACATGGCATTGCGCACGGCATACAGGCCCCAACGGCTCGGGAAAATAAGAAAACGCTCAAGAAGAGTCTGACTGCAGGCGATGTCCTTCAGATGGAGATCAGGAACTCCATATGCAAACTGAGAGAGAGAGAGAGAGAGAGAGAGAGAGAGAGTGACAGACAGTGAAAAAAAGAATGAACAGATTAAGAGGTGAGGGGAGTTAATGCTGTTGTGTAAGTCTGAGCTGGACTTTAACACTCAGCAGTAGTAAAATGTTGCAGGAATACAAATAATGAACAGTAAAGAGTGGTTTATTCAGTCTAGAGTTCATTTAAAATAAATATCAAACCTAAAATACCAATTAGTTGCTATTGTACAGTACTTTATTAGTGTTGTTTTTAGCAACACTTACACTGACTTAATCAAACGACTGAAGATACTAGCACCCAAAATGCTGAAAAAGAGACACCAATGCGATTAGCATCAAGGCTAATTTTATGGTGGCCTTAGAGAGACATATTAGCATTAGCAATTAGCAAACATTTGTTCAATCTTCAATCAAGCATCTTTGAAAGAACACTATCAAGTTCCCAGTGGAATAGCATTTCAACTCGAGGAAGGCGCAGAATTTAAGAGGATGGCAACAAAATTGGAGGAAATTATTAACATCCCAAGACATCCTGAAGCACCTTTAGCCATCGGTGTAAATCACACACACACAAAAAAAACCTTGTGAGGAGTGCCTGCTTGCTACCATTACACAATATAATATCTGCTGCAAATACAGTATGACATACATATTTACATGATCCATATGGTTTTAAATGATCTGCCCTCTGTTTATATATTATCATGTAATATATACAGGAGATGTCACGTATAATTTTAAATAGATGTATGTAACGCATAATTTGAATAAGAGCTCAATTAAAATGTTAAAAAATGTGGCATCATTCTATTCAGCAAGGACACATTAAACTGATTAAAAGTGACAGTAATATCTCTAATATCAGTAATAATTCTAATATAGCAAAATATTTCTATTTCAAATAAATTTAACTTTCTATTTATCAAAGAATCTTTAAAATATCAAGGTTACCATAAAAAAAAAATATATATATATATATATATATATATATATATATATAATATATATTAGGTTTGATATTTATATATATATATATAAAACAAAGCCGAACGACTGAGAAAATACTAAGAAATATTTATTGAGCACCAAATCATATTTGAATGATTTCATAAAGATCATGTGACATGAAGGCTGGAGTAATGGTGTATATATATATATATATATCCTTCACACTTGTTTCCCTTACCGAGAAATGGTGTTTAAAAGCTCAAAGTCTCTCTTTGCCTCAGCAATGAGATGTGCACTTGGATGAAACATGGATTCAATCTATGACTCCAAATCAGTGTGCAAAAACCCAACTGGAAAACCTCCAGCTTCATGCATCCAGCTTTCTTTCTCCCTGTGTTCCTCTCTCTTCCTTGCTTTCATTAGTAGCTAAGGACTTATCCAACCAGAACATTCCATCTTGCTCTGTACGCCCCTGCAGGCTGACTGGCAGCACCTCTGAGAAAGCCTTCAAAATGCCCTGCATTCCTCTCCCTTACATTTCCATATGAAAGTGACTTGGACCCTGATGTGTTCATACTATCACTTCCTCTGGACCACCTCCTCAATGCTGCCCTTGAGATCAAAGGAGATGCGGTCTTGTGCAAACCACCATCCATGCATTGTTCGGACTGAAAAATAAACCCACCAAGAATCTCGCGCTGGGCAACATGGGGGCCAGGTTTGACCAGAGTCTCTGGGGGTCTGATTAGTCGCAGGGGCCTGGGATGACAAATATATACATCACAAAGAGCTGAGAAACCCAAACATGCAGTCTGATGCTGAACAAACGGGCACTTGAGAACCGGCCAAGATTCTCTCTTAGTCTCAAACAGAGACATTCAAGTCCGCCAACAAAGTCTATTTACATGCACAGAAAGCAGATGAATTTTTGTCTCGGCGACGAAGTCAATCTGCTTATCATTCACGACTTAATTAGACAATTACAAAAAAGGCTTCTTCGGGTCAGCGACCTCTCTGGGATCTCAGAGGCTTACTGTAAATAGTGCTAATTAAGGACTCAGCAATATTACACTTTCGTGAAATACAGATAATAAGAGACAATTATTAATTTAATAAAATAAACAATAACATTTGATTTGCTTTTGCCTTAATAAATCACTTCTATTTTGTATAGATACATTCAAATTAAATAAAAATTGTATTCAAATGAAATTAAATCAAAACATAATAAAACATAAAAAATAAAGAAAACAAAAAATCTTATCAATATTTGTTTGGCTAAAGGTTATGAATTATTAGATTTAAAATTATTTTATATTTTATTAAAACTTAAAATCACACAAAAACAGAAAAATAAGAAAAAAATGAATATGAATTATATTTATTTTTATTGAAAAACATACAGAATTAGAATCTTTAACCAAAAAATAATTATCTAATATATTATTAATATACATTTTCTGATTCTGTTAATAAAAAGGTTAAAACTAACGGCATTGTCCTATTTGCAGCAAAAATATCAGAAGAAATGTCTTATGCCTTACAAATATTATGTTGGACAATTGGGTCCTTCACTGTTAAATGCTGACAAAGAAGCGTTATGTAAAAACAGGGTGAAATGAACTTGCACAGTTAAATATCCAACATATTAACTAATACTGATAATTAAAATGTCCCACATTTTATCTAGAAAAATAGCCCCATTTTCGACTTAAAATTATGAAATGTATAGTGGACTTAATGAGGAAAAATTTTGTTTGGTTTCCAATAATTATAAAACAGCATAGTTCACCTGTTCAGGGCGGATCTGTGAACGAACCAGCTGATCTACCACAGATTCTGTGAGAGGAACATCTCTGAGCAGGTATGAAGTGAGAGTTTCATCGTCCTTCAAAATATCCTCCACTTTCACACCTCGACCTGCAGATGAAATGAACAAAACGTGTGAACAGGATTTCAATAAGATGAAAGAATGCTACCACTTCAGCACTTAAGAGATGCTCAGCTGGAAGAATTTCAGCAGCAAGAGAATCCTTCAGATTAGACGAACAGATCTGGTATTCCAGGCATCCATGGCCTGCTGAAATTTGGCCAAGATATCGCTCTTTCGATGCTTATTTTTAAAAGAAACAGAGAAGAGGGGGTGAAAGAGGAGAGGGATGCTGGTGTGAATCAGTGCCAGGAACCTAGAGGAGCCAGAGACTCTTTCACACGACACAAAAACAAAGTCATGGGTCTTTTTTCTCAAGGGTCATGGAGCTATTAGTACTTTGAACGCAATCTGCTGCACGTAGGATTGAGTTTAAGACAGTTTCTTCTGCCAGGAACCATAGGTTTTCACCATAATGCTTTGGACAATCCTACATGTCGTCAATCACTGGAAGACAATCAATTACATTCTGATGATGGCCAAAGGCGTTTGTTTTTTTTTAGCAAGAACAGGCCCATTAGGGCTGTCTGCGTAGGAATGTCTGATTCAAACCCAGACAACTTCTGTTTGTGTGTCCCATCAAGAGGAAAACAAATGGAAGTGCTTTCTCTAAAAATAATACTATGGAAGGAGCATAAGCTTCTTAGCATTCCCCATGAAAGGACATCTTCAAGGCAGATTGAACATGTGATGTAATCTGAGATGTGGTGTAAACAGTGAAGGAACGGCTGGGAAACTGAGGTTTGCTGACCCGCGATCAGATCGGGATTGGTCCGTAGGGTGTCCATGAAGTTGCTCATGGCCACAAGTTCCCGCCACAAACGTCCCAACTGCAGAAACTCTGTATCTTCAAACAGGAGCTCCTGTGCGTCCACCCAAAACCGAGCCAGTCTGAACAGAGAGGGGTGGGTGTATGTATTAGAGCGATGGAGGACTAGTTCATATGCATTGTCTGTACACGCAAATCAACTCACATTGAGTTGTTGTAGTTGGACACCAGGCCTGGAGACTCTCCACGGGTCGGGTGCTGGAAACAGGGGTTGTTGGCATTGCAGAAGATGCCTTGGATCCATGGAAGGATGCCAGTGGAGGGCATGGCTTTGTTCGGGAAGTGACCTGAGATGGAGAAAACTGTTTTTATTGCCAACAAAGGAGCATATGCATCACAAACATCACCTAGCATCAGTGGGAACTTGCTGCTCTTTAAATACGACACTGGAAATGTTATAAATAAATAAATAATGACATGAAATATATAATATATAATCATTATACAAAAAAAATATATATATATATATACACATATATAATATTATTATATTATTATTACAATTGTATTTAATGATATAAAATTATATATATTATATAATAGTAATAGTAAATAAATAATAAATAAATAATATAATATAATATAGATAAATATAAAGTAATATTAAATATTTAAATAAAAAATGGATATTCAAATATATAAATATTTTTTTCTTAATGCAAAAGTACTTTTATTAATTAGTATTTATCTTTTTTATTTACTAGTTTTTTTTTTTTGTTTATATGATTATTACAGATGTATTTAATTATAACTATTAAAACTATTTTCAAGCATCCATACATTCATGTTGGCGGTAAAGGGGATTCGCTTTTCTCAGCCAAACCAGTCCAATGAATAGCACCACAGGCCACATAATCTCCACAAAGAGCCGCGTCTGGGGTGAAAATACAGGAAATGCATTAGAAATGCTCAAGATTGCGGTAAACATCCTTTATGTCAATGGGTTTACTGTAAACCCCTTGATTTGTACCCAGCTAGTCACATGAAGCTGTTTGAGTTCTAGAACAAAATCTCAATCCTATATTCATTATATGACTGGAATTTACTTTTACTCAATGTAATTTTCTAGATTTCCTATGCATATCATGAGGAAACAAGCTGAACATTTGACCTTCTGCCTCTTGCGGACAGTCCAGTTTTTCCAGAGGAGCAGCCGCACCTGGCTGTTGGTTCCCATGACCGCTGCTTTTCACCCCCGCAGGGGGCCACGTACAGGTGCCCTACCTGGATGAAGCAGCAACAGACCAAACCCTCATGCACAGTTCATCTCAAACATTCCAGCATGGTTGTATATCTAAATATTTTAACATATGTTTGTGTCAAATGCACCTGTGGTCTAATCCCAGCATAAGAATAATACACATAAGACATCATGTAAATATTCACACATACTGTTCCAAAGCAGTGTTACAGAAAATAGTGCCTCACAAACCCCAGTGAGCAACCCAACGGCAATAGGACTAAACCAACAGCCATGTAGGATTAAATCAGTTTATTTCAATCCATCAGAAAGGTGCAAAATAAACACATAGACTAAGAAATAGTTAAACGTCTATCTGGACAGATCATAAGACCAATCATGAGACTTAATAGGACAAGTAATGAATTGTGTGGGCTGTCAATACGGTTCACCATATCAGAGACAAACACAGTTCTCTTACGTAACAGGCCTGAATGTTTCTTTATGCAACACCCAATCATCATTCATTCGGAAAGGGCTAAAAGACACATGTAAAACATAATTAAACAGGAAGAACTCACCTCAGGAGAAGAACAGTCTTTTACGCTTACATCTGCTGAAGCTCATGGCCGTCTTACACAACCGACTGTAGGTTTGTTACAGACACAAAGCAGGTTTCTAATCTGATTGATTTAAGCTCCTTTCACCAGAGAACGAGCCAGTGCTCTGAGCCCAGTCTATGCTTCATTGGACCTGTGACCTAACTAACAGCCAATTGGAGGCGAATATGATGTTGTATATTTTTAATCTCATTTTTAGAGGTAAATATACTATATATATATTGGAGACCGGGGTGACAAGTTATTAGGGATGCACGATATTGGACTTGGCCGATATTCGATATGCCGATATTTTCAAAATAATTTTGGCCGATGCCGATACCGATATATATAAACATTTTCGCCTGATATATTTAAACTTTAATTTTACTGAAGAGAAATCCATGTATCTCTTCTGTACTGATTCTACCATAAATGTATTATTTTACAAATGTAGACAGACATTCACACCTGAAAAACAGGTCAATTATTTCACTTGGAGAATATCAGTTTGGCTCATCGGCAGAAATATTCATATCGGCCGATACCGATGATGGTCATTTTAAGCTTTTATCGGCCGATACCGATGTTGTGCCGATATTATCGTGCATCCCTACAAGTTATGTTGAAATATGAAAGGCTACCAGAAAGAAAGAAAGAAAGCTATTTTTACAGACATTGTCCAGGAAAAAAGACATTTCCTTTTGTGACAACATGCCCCAATGCCCCACACATAACAATATTAGGCGATTCATTTATTCAAAAACTCTTAAAACATTAAAATTAGTACTAGCTATTTTTTTTATTATTATTATTTACATATACGTTCTCAGAATTAGGTACCTTTAACATTACAACACATTTCATTTGCATAAAATATTATATACAATTATAAAAAAATTATATAAAATGCTATATATCTCAAGATGCGTTATATCAGGATGCACTATGATACTAAAGGAGGCATAAACAACCAATAATAAGTGATGCTTATCATATTTAAACAATTGTTTATGTACAAATAATTATTATTTGTCGTTCACAAATATTTTATTATGTGATGTAGTAAGGAATATAGGTCAAATTTAGGAATCTTCAGATCAAGAGAGTTTAAAGTAAAAACATGAAATCAGTTCTGACATCAGCTGTGGTTTTAATAAGTTACAAGTGTGTATTCTCACATGTACCTGTTTTTACATTTGAAGGAAAGGAAAGACATATTAAAAATGATTTTAAAGGAATCAGTTTCTATCATCACATCAGATATATGGGTGTCATTTACAAAAGACACTGATTGAGTCTTAAACTGGACTAAAATGTGGTTTAGACCAGCTCATTTATGTTGGACAAACAGTCAGTGGACTCTCATAAATGAAGGCACTTGCTTTGGCTTGACTTGCTTGTTTTGAAAGTGAAAGTGAGAAAGTGAAAGTGAAGTGACATTCAGCCAAGTATGGTGACCCATACTCAGAATTTGTGCTCTGCATTTAACCCATCCGAAATGCACACACACAGAGCAGTGAACACACACACACACTGTGAGCACACACCCGGAGCAGTGGGCAGCCATTTATGCTGCAGCGCCCGGGGAGCAGTTGGGGGTTCGATGCCTTGCTCAAGGGCACCTAAGTCGTGGTATTGAAGGTGGAGAGAGAACTGTACATGCACTCTCCCCACCCACAATTCCGTCCGGCCCGAGACTAGAACCCACAACCCTTCGATTGGGAGTCCAACCCTCTAACCATTAGGCCACGACTTCCCCGTTTTGATCATATTGACATTTCAGTTGTTGTTGATATGAACCATTCCAAATAATAATAAAAAAAAGAAAAAAGGAAAGAAAATCCTTTGGGCAAACTGTTACAATATTATATGAACACTTAATACAGTAGGCTATGTGGGCCAAAATGCATTTCTGAAAACTCTCTATTAACAGACTAAAAACAATAATATAAACATTTCTGTATACTGTATATTAAAAAAAAAGAAATAAGGAAGACAAAAATAAAAAAATACCTGTTTGTTGTTCTTGAATAAGAAAATGAACACTGCATGTAGTACAACAATTCAGTAGCAAAAAAAAAAAAAAAACCCTTGTCCAAAGTCTAATAAGTGCATTTTATGATTATTATAAAGTGACGATACTCAACTGTAACAGCTTGGTCAGTTTGGTTTTGGAGTAAAACATAAAAATACAAAAATACACAGAATATATATTTATATATATTTTTTTAAACAAAAAATAACCCATATACAGTGTAATTGAAATTGCACAGTGACAGTGACATTCTGGAGTTATAATGCAAAAACGTGTTGTTTTGACCTTGCATCGGTGCACAAGTAATGTGATAAAGAAAAAACATTAAGTGCATACTACGTAAATTCTTGTCCAAGGGGTTTGTTTGATTATTACAAACAGCAGATGCAGAATATATTATATATCCCATCCTTGGATCTCTTCACAGTTATGGAAAAAATATTTCCACATATACAAAACGGGGTTATCGCTAAAATTCACGGGTCAGAGACACAGGCTCCCTGGACCCAATACACATCCCCTCGTCCTGGGATGACGTCCGTGGTTTGTTCTCCACTCACCAAATCGTACTCAAACAAAATGAGCCTCCCTGTGTTCGAGATCCTGCATACGGCGCGATCGGAGTCTCTGGTATACAGGTTTGGTCTCGTTTTGTCCGAGCTCCTCCTGACTGGAGCTGGGAGACTGGGGGAGCGGATGGGAGTCCGTATTGTGGGCATCTGGCTCCGGCGATGGTTCTGGATCCAAATCTGGCTCAGGCTCATCAACTGAGACTTCCACCCCAAACCCTTCCTCCTCGTCATCGTCTTCGTCCTCCTCCTCTTCCTCAGTGCTGTTTGCGGTCGCTCTAATAGTCTTTCGCTCAACCTCTGTTAAAGATTTGGTCCGGCTACCTGGAGGTTTGTAGAACGTTCCGGGAGGAGGCTGCAGAGTTCTGGGAGGCCTGAAGGCTGTGGGAACAGGGCAGTGTTCGCTAATGTTCCCTTCCCGACGCAAATTCCGCCCAGGCCTCATAGCAATGGTGTAAGGTCTGTTAGAAAGAACAGTGATGGGGGTGTTGGTGTGTTCTGAGAAAGACGAAGATGTGAGAGAAGGAGTATGAACGTTGGTGTCGTTGGTCCGGTAATCAGCAGCGGTCACAACGGTCTTCGGAGAGATGTCATGATGCTTATATTGCTTGTCCCATGTCCGCCGTAGCATCTGCGTATCGATGTATGACTTCCTGTAATGATTTCCCGCTCTTGACTTGGGCTTCTCCTCTTCGGACACCTCCTCGATGATGGGATCTCGACCGTGGTTGTCATCCTGCTCTACGGCGTTCTTCACGTTACATTCGTCCACCTTGGCGAGGTTGAGGAGCCGCTCTGCTGGCATGCTGCTTGGTCGAGAGGTCAGCTTGGGTCTCGGAGGTCGTAGTTGAACTCGGGTGACGTGGTTACGCCGGCTGAGGCCAGGCGAGTTTCGTATTTCAGGAACGCTTGACGATTGGAGCTTGTTGATGTCCACTGTATCGCACACTGCATGTAAAGAAGAAAAAAGCTATAGTTTGGTTGTTTGATAATCACCGTATGGGTTTTTTAGCCAAGAAAAATAACACTGACCTGCAGCGAAGTCTTGGTCAGACCTTATCTTCCCCTCTTTCACCTCATCCATCAGCTGTGTAGAAGGTATTACAGAGGAGTGTCTTTTATACATCTTAGCTTTTGGCTGTTGCTGCTTTGAGACAATGAAACAAAGGCAAAAATTAAGTACCGTATTTTCCGGACTATAAGTCACACCTTTTTTCATAGTTTGGTTGGTCCTGCGACTTAAAGTCAGGTGCGACTTATTTATCAAAATTAATTTGACATGAACCAAGAGAAAACATTACCGTCTACAGCCGCAAGAGGGCGCTCTATGCTGCTCACTGCTCCTGTAGTCTACACTAAGCAGCATAGAGCGCCCTCTCGCCCTGGTGCGACTTATAGTCCGAAAAATACGTTATTTTATTAAATTTGAGGAATTTTCATTTGGTAGACTTCAAAGATTTCATTTGATATTCTTTCTGCTGGAAAAACCAGCTGGTGGACTTGGCTTTCATTAGGCATTGTGGATAAGACTGGACCACAAAGAACCCAACTGTTACTGGTCAAAGGTGATCCTAACCAGTCCTAACTAGCTTGATCAAGATGGTCCAACCAGGTAACAAACCAACATCTTGACCAGGTAATGACAAGGTTGTGGACCAGTTTGAAACCTATCAAAGCTGGTTTAATGACTTTCCAGTAGGCAAGCAAGTCATAAAGTCTATTTGTTAATTATTTATATTCAAAAAACAATATTTTCACATATAATCATCATAAACATCAACAAACAGCCTCACCTCTTTAATGTCCACCAGGGACTTTGAATGTCGGCTAAGCTGCTGTTCCTTCTCCTGTGGCGTGAAGCGTGATTTGACGGGGAGTGGAGAGCTCTCCGCTACAGGTGAGGAAGGTGGAAGAGGACTCAGAGGAGTGTCGAAGATCATCTCATAATGGCGGATCAAAAGCTCCACGATCAGGGCCTGGTAGGGGTAGTCCACCAGAGAGGACAGGGAGACCTCTGCATCTGCCTGTCGGGGCTTGATCAGTGTGGGACCAAAGATGATGCCTAGATTACTGGCAGTCATCTTGTTCTCATCTGCCCTTTCTGTTACCCTATAAAATAAAATAAACGGATTATGAACTGTGTTTTCTGAGACTGTTAGCATTTATATTCTTATTAAAACACAGTATTTAACAGCGTTTGGTTAGAATAAATGCACAAATAACATGACAGATTTCCATATTTGTGTTTGTTTGTGTCTGTGTAGGAGTCGGACACCTGTGCAAGTGCTGAATAAGGAACTGCAGGGTTTTGTAGTGCGCTGAAGGAAGCTGACGCAGCAGATCTTTAATCTTGAAGAGGACCCGGTTGAGCTCTACGCTGATCTGCGGGCTGTCGGAGGTGGGACTTCCTCTTGATGCCTCTACCTCATCAACAATGATACTCTGACTCTCTTTAGCCAATCCGATGAAGTCATTATAGTATCGGAAAAGAATCAGGGGCTCTGGGAGCTGAGGGGTATAAAATTAGCCGTTTTATTATAAAAAAAAAAATGCAATCATGTTTATTCAAAATAGCAGGGCGAATAATCCAAAATTTGGCTGTCAAATCAATTAATCGCAATTAATCGCATCCTAAATTAAAGACTGAGTTTAATATATGTGTGTAAATACATGTTAAATTGAAAAAATATAACATTTATGTGTGTGTATTAATAGATATAAATATATACAGTATGCACACATATATTATGTAAACACAAACCTTTATGATGGATGCGATTAATCGCGATTAATCGGTTTGACAGCCCTAAAATAAATAAAACAAAAGGGCTAATAATCAACTTTTTAACCTAAATAATTAAATAATTGCAATGATTAGAAGCATTAACAAAATATTCTTAAAGACAAGTTTGACAGACACCTGTCGTAGGTAGAGTTTGAGGACGTTGCTGATATCGTGAGGGTAGAGATCCGAAAGCTCCACCAGGTCTTTGCCGTTCTCGAAGGCCTGACAAAGCTTCTCCACCCGAGATTTGGCACCGTTAACACGGTAAATTCCCTTTTTTTAAAAAAAACAAGACATCTCCTTTCAGTCTTGCTCAGCATTTGCAATTCATATCCTCCAGGAAACACATAAGACATCAAGAGGAAGTACACACCTTGATGTTCAGAGCCCTGTTTTCGATCTCCGAGGTGCATTTTTTGATGATGAAGGGGATTCCATCAGAGCTGTTCTTGGCTGCCTGAGCAAAGTCGATAGCAAACAGATGCAGTTTTCCCTGTAGCTTTTTATGCCCACACTGAATGGCAAGAGTCTCCAAACACTTCTTATGACAGGCAAGAGAACACTGAAAACGACATGGATGAAGATTAGATTACACAAGTAAATCCCCGTGAATGATATTTCACCTTTAAGGCATGAAATGGCATTTGCAGCAAAAACATGAAAAAGCAGGTGTGTGTGTAAGAACTCACTTCCTCGCATTCAGCACCGTGAAATACCACAAGACTGTCACATTCCCTGCACTTCGATGGTGCACGGAGCTTCCTCAGCTTGTGTGTCTGCGCCGCTTTAGACATCTGCGTGTTGCGGAAGGGTCCAGGAGAGCTGGCTGCCTCTGTTATCATTTCACTCAGACCTGAAGAACAACGTTTAGAGTTTTATTTTTGCTCTGTTCATTAGGATATTTCAAAAGGACTTTGAAAAATCTTTCCAGCAACTATTCTAGCGGACTGTCAGCATGCCTGGACAACATTCTGTGCATTCTGTACAATAAGTATGCAATGTCAAGCAGCCAGAGAACATGTTTGAAGTGTTATTTTAATGTACAAAACTTCACCATTATCTGAAGGAGAAGGTGGTTCCCTCTCATCCAGATCATCTGCTGAGGACATGGTGCCTGTGGATGGGGTTCTGGGAAGCCTTCTCTTAAAATCACCTGGAAAATGGCAGAATTTTGCATTCGTTTCAATACTTTTTTATTATTACAAATGGATTATTGTAAAAAGCAGGCCTTTACAAAAGTGTATACAGATGATAGATTACCATTCAATAGTTTGGGGTTGGTAAGATTTTTCTATATTTTTTAAACAAGTAACCAATTCTGAATAAAACATTTTTATTTTTTTGTGCAAATAGTCAAACCTTTTATTACCATTTAAAATGATTTCTATATTAACATATTTCAAAAATGTTAAATATTTCTACATTTATTATTATTTAGGTTGAAAACATATATTTTTGTGGGACCCGTGATGCAATTTTTAAGGATTCTTGATGAATAGAAAGCTCAAAATTGTTTGTAACATAAATAACATTATAAATGTCTTTACTGACACTTGTAAACAATTTAATGCTTCATTGCTCTATATTTTCTTTGAAAAATTCTTACTGACTTGGTAATGCATTTGAGAGTAAACATGAACAGAATGTTACTGTGTGCACTCAATGACTTTCTGGGTAATTATGCACCAGAAAGCGTGACTGGTTGGTTTACCATAACTATGTTACGCACGCTTGTGACACAAGAACTGTCAATCATGTGTGTTTTTTTTACCTCAAGCAAAAAGAGACTCATAAGAGTAAGAGTGAGTGTTGCTGTACCTGGGCTTGCCGTAGGGGAGTCCATAGAGCGAGATTCACTGCTTCCTCCAGCGCTCTCAGAGTCACTGCACATGCCTCCACCCTGACTGCTGGTCCTCCAGACCCGGAATGGACCCTGGATCCTCAGAGCTATTGAACATTACAAAACATTCAGGAGGTCAAAATCTGCTTGAATGTATACTGTATGTTTATCTGAACAAATCATGTTTATCATGAACAAATGACTCCTATGATGCAGATCATTTCTAGTGAATCTTAACCATATAGTGTACCAGTTTACAGTGAGGCCTGAAACAAATGACTCTTATGAACAGGTTCTTTTTACAGAAGTCAAAGCTGTAATAGGCAGATTCCCAAAACAAACGACTCTTATGAACTGGTTCCTTTTCGTAAATCATAAACATATACAGTAGTTTAACAAAGCAGCTCTTTGACTCTTATGAGCTGGTTCATTTGTATTGAATCATAAATATATAGTTTAACTGATTCCTGAAACAAATTAGCCTTTTTTCAGTGAATCATAACCAAATAGTATACCAGTGTACAGTCATGCCTGAAATAAATGACTCTTACGAACAGGTCCTTTTTTACAGAAGGCCTCAAAGCAGCATTACTGTAAGAGACAGATTGCCAAAACAAATTATTTTTATGAACTGGTCCCTTTTAGTGAATTGTAAACATATAGTGTACAAGTGTACAGAGGTTCCTGAAACAAATGACTCGTATGGACAGGTTCCTTTTACAGAAGACCTCAAAGCAGCTATATAGTAATACTATAGGTAGATTCCCAAAAACAAAATACTCTTCTGAACCGGTTCCTTTTAGTAAATATAACCATATAATGTACCAGTTTAGCACAATTTCTGAAACAAATGACTCTTAGGAACTGGATCCTTTAATTAAAATGTTTTAGTTACAGTTACTATGTCTCATTTAGTTTGAAAGGGTGCACTGTAAACTGTACGCAAAATGAACATTATAACTGAAATAAACCCAAATGAATTTATAAAACCAAATTTAAGCCAGAACTGAGTTGAAACTAGACCAAGTAAGTCAAAAATAAATCGGATCATTACTGAATCAGTATTGATACCCAGCCCTAACAACAAATAGGACGATAAGTTGATCCAGGGAATAGAAAATGAGGGTCAAGAACATCTTCACAGATGATCAGCTGAGTGCTGCATGTGTATCTGCTGCCCACTTCCTCTGCCCTTTCTTCTTCCACATTCTCGTAAACCTTAATGAGAAGTCTTAAAACACTAATGTGTCCAATTGATCTCTGCTAAGAGCAGGTCTGACAGGCGTGTCTCAGAGCAGCGCATTAGTGAAAAGAACTAACTTTTTCATGAAAGAGATAAACGAGGGCGCATCCTGAGAGACCGATTCACTTTTAGCATTCCAGGGAAGTCAGCCAGACCCCGCAGTGATGCAGCCTCACCGGATCTCACTGCGCTGTTAAGGACAAGAGTGCTGTTAAAGAGCTTGTCTGATGCGGGCGCTACCTTGAATATCTGTACTGCTGTTCGAGCGTCCGTCTGTCATCTTTCCGGTGCGTGCTTGGACGTGACTCTCCACCTCGTCAGCGCTCAGGAAGTCTCCAGGTGTGAGGGACACCTGGGACAAGTGAACTTGGGATGAGGGACCGCTATTCATCACTCGCTTTGAGAGGGACAACCTGCATGAATATGAAGTATTTCAGAAAACCAGTTAGAACCAGTTTAGACAAGTTTTGACAGCTTATATACCCCGAACCGGATATGAGAAAGAACATCGCAATATTGACTGTGGCCATTAAAATGCTATATCAATGTTGGAATGCTTAAAAAAAGACAGATTAGAGAACAGATTCACTATTAACTAACAGTTTTACTGTTTACTGGCAATAATAAACAGCCAATATGCTAGTAATATTATGTTTATAAACAGCTAGTTAACAGTGAATATGGGTTCCCTACATTCTTTCAAAAAATATATATATCGATCACTGTTATTTTAGTATTATTTATATACTTTTATAGAATTTATTAATATTTATTTTTCATTTTTCATTTTAAGTCTAGGTTTTTGTCAATCTTTACATGCTTTTTTCTATTTAACTGCAATTTTTATATTTCTTTTATTATTCTTTAAGTTTAGCATTTTCATCTTATGTTTATATTTTATTTAATTTCAGATTTAATTGAAATAAAAATGACACTTAACAGTTTGTGTGTGTGTGTGTGTGTGTGTGTGTGTGTGTGTATGTGTGTATGTGTGTGTTTAAGAGAAAGACTGATGAAATTCAGTTCTCACCACCTTACAGTCTTTTTTCAAAAATAAAAAATAAAAACTTCTTAACAGGTTGAAACAAAAAACTAAATCACTCAGCAAACCTTGTGGGTATTTTGACTGGGCTGCTTTTGAGTTTCGTTTCAGTTGTAAGAGGTGTGTTTTTAAAGAGGTTGTTCTGAAATATGGTCCCCAACACAACACAGGATATCTAAAACTCGGATTCATGTGCCAGAATGAGTGTGTGCGGACTTGAGATCATCTGATGAATAGAAACAACTAGAAACATTCCTCCCTTCACTCCTGTCCCATTCCCTGTATCCCTCTCTTTCCCTGACCACAGCCATTTCCTCAGGAAGACCTGAGGGTGACCATACAATTGTGAGACTTTCTCACCAACACAATTCATTTTCTCTCGCTCTTTCTCCAACACTCAGTGACTTAAAAGTCAAAGTTCAGAAAAAAAAAACAAAAAAAAAAACATGTAGGCTATTGCCAAGTTTTGAGAGCCGAACAGATTTTCCTGGATACTCATCTTGGTGGGAATGTCCTGAGCTAGGAAAAAGTTACAGATAGTGATATAAACCTACCCAGTGTTCTGGGTCCCAGAGATGTCAAAGGAGAACGATTCAACCCTGGGACTGTCAGAGGGAAGACTCTTCACAAATTCAGTGTAACAGAGACCTGGTTCGTACAGTTTAGCACTCTCGCATAGCGACTGGAAATTGACAGGCAGGGAAACCACCTGCGCCTGCTGCATCTGAAACCAGTTCACCGTCACCTGCGAACAAGAAATCAGACCTATGACACAAACACCTCATCCTAACTGCACAAAATATGAGCAGCTTAAAAGATATGGGATTTATTGCTTGAACACTGCATACATTGTGTAATATAATCTGTAGCCTGAGGTCAAAAGTGAGGTCAACCAATTACACTCCACCCTGAGGAGTTCAGGTGTGCCTGTTTTCTCTGAATGACCAGTAATAAGTTAGATTCTATCTATACATTATTACTCACTGCTTTCAGGGTCAGGTCGCACTGAAACACAAGCTCTCGTATCTGAGTGAGAATCTCACTCTTGGTGTTGGCCAAGTCCACTCTTTTGACCCCGACATCTGTGATGCACTGCTTATAATGTTCTTGGGCTTCCTCTGCCTAGAAACAGACGAACACATTTATAATTAGACCAGGATACTTCCAGTTCCTCTCATTTCTGGAGCTTTTTTTTTGGTTTCATTTTTTTTCATATATAAAACAACATAATATTTATTGCAGACTTGGGGAAAGTGTATTAGAAACTAGTATGTTTACTAAGAGATTCATTTATAGTTAAATTATAGTTGTGACTAAAGTAGCATAGTTTAGGAAAAGTAGCTATACTTACTACAAAAAGATAAAAAAAAATGGCAGTACTTAATACTATATGTAAATTATATTACCAACCATTTTTAGAATTTTTTTTTTAATAGAGCTGTATCTAATAACAAGAAAAAAAAATCTTAATGTTACCAAAAGGTGAAAACATAAATGAGATTCAGCATTTTTATACATTTGAAGACTATTAAATTAAAAAGCTATATAAATATACAAACAAAAAGTGCTGATAACTAAATAAATTGTGATTTATTTCATTTAACTAAAACATTTAAATTGCATTACTAAAGTACTGAAAATGAAAAAAAAAACTAAAGCTATATAGAAATAAACTAATAAAAATGACAAAAGCATAACAAAATTACTATAATTAAAATACAATAAATGTACAACTCCCTAATTCACATAAATTAATTAAACTTATCATTAAAGCAGAGCTACAACAAAAAAAAAAAAAGTTTCAAACTTCTTTCATGCAATCACTAAATATTTCGGAAGCAACTGTAAAAATGGTTTATTTCAGTTAAATGATTCACTCAATAAAATGAACTGGACTTCCCAGTAATACAACGTGGCACATTACACCACTATTCGATGAAAAAATGGCTTGTAAGTGGAAGAGTTAAGCTATTTTCAGAACAGCCAAGACACTTCTACACTTCTGAAGCAGAAATTCAATTGCATCATACTTTTATCAAGTTACTCCTTAACACAGATTTAGATATGCATGACAGTAAAATGTGCAATACAGTATCCATCCATTTTGCAATCATCGAGTCTTGAATAAAGTAACGATTGTGTTGAGGAATGTGCTGTGCGTCTCATCGGTGTCTGACCTTCTGCAGAGCCTCCTCCTCCAGTTTGCGTCTCTTCTCCAGCTGTTTTCCTCCCGCCGTTCCGATCTGTTCCTCCTCAACTCGACTGGTGGAGCAGCGGGCTTTCTCGTACTCTTCCTGCCTCTGTGCCTGCAGAAGCCGGGCCTTCTTCAGCGCACTGTCTGCTTCATTCTGGAAATACCCAACATAAACACATCCGCATGAGCAGCCAATCATAACAAGCAGTTCTTTAACAGGGAACTCTTAAAAGAATGTCTGTTTAATGTTAGAAAACCATCAAGCTAAATCCATAAAATGAAATATTTGTTACCTGGATTATAACAAAATATGAAAAAATTACATGTATTTTATTTCAGATAGTTCGCGTCACACTTAAAAATCTGCAAATCTGTAAATCATACAAATACACACTAGAGAAGTCATGCTTTGGTGCTAAACGGCTGCTTATAAATACCTCACACAAAGACACGTCTGTAAACCAACAGAATAAGTCCCTATTAGATTAGCAGAGGACTCTGAACAACAAACAGCTCAGCCAGTTCGGAGACCTTTTGGTGAACGACATATTTAGCAAATACTGCTTTTGACAGACTGCATTCAAAACCACCCACCATTTTCTTCTGCTCTCTCTGCCATTGTTCCTTTACCTCCTTCCTCAACTTATCCAGCTCATTCTTTCGAGTTTGCAGAGGCTAGAAAGCAAACACGGAAAGCAGACACACTTTTAAAGAAGTACTACATTTCCTCTTGATCAGTTACACAAAGAACGCTTAAGTTTAGAATCAAAACGTGGAATAGTGGTCATACCTGCATGAATTTGTTGGCCTGTAGAGCGGCTGTGGTTTGCATGATCAACTGGCTGTATTCGATATCGTTCTTGAAGGCAGAAAAGTAAATATCCCGGAATGGCATGTGCTCCTGAAATAAACCACATGGCATTGAATACACAGATAAAAAGCTATGAAAGCACAACAAATTTTACAGCCTGAGAATGGAAATGTGTGGGTTGCATTGTACTTTTATGAAGTGCATGTCATAGCAGAAATGTTCACCTGTTGAGACGCCAGCGCCTTTGCGGATTCAGCCATCTTAGTGTAGCTCTTTGCACACTCAATGTCTTGGAATTAAAGTGAAGAATATGATTAATATGGAGCTGTCAGGGCAATTATACAGTCATCCAACCAACAAAGTATTTAATATTTTAAGTTTCTAATTATGAATGGATATAACATTTTGTGTAAAATATATCTCAGTAATTTGTGTATGTTATATATGTCTGCATTTTATACAGTGGTTACTTTTCATTGGCTGAAAGAACTTCATATTGCTATTTGGGGTCTGGGGCAAATAATATTTAGTTTTTTTTACAGGAATTAAAAACTTTTATTCAGCCTGGATGCATAACATTGATTATAATAGACAGTAAAGACTTAAACATTGTTACAAAGATATTTCATTTCAAATAAATGCTGCTTTTGAAAGATTAAAATAATTTTTTAAAAATCACAGTTTTCATAAAATTAGTAAGCAGCAGAACTATTTTTAACATTGATAATAATAAGAAATTTCTTGAGCACCAGATCAGCATATTTTTATGAATTCTGAAGGATCACATGACACTGATGACTGTACTGCAGAGCCTGATTGCAGAGCTTATACCCAACTCAAATATTCAATTATACATTTTTATACCACATTTTCAACAGTCACTGAAAAGCCCATAACTTGACCACTAAAACTGAAAAATAAAATAAAAAATAAAAACACGAATCGAATTTGAAGGCAACTAAATGCAATTCCCTCAACAAGCTCTAGTCACCCATATTAAGTCGTTTGTCCACCCAGGCCAGGAGTTCCTTGGTGTATTTTGACCAGGCTTTGGCATAGAGCAGCGCCGACTCCACCCCGCTGTCACTGCGGAGCAAAGCTCCGTCCATCTCCTCCACCCGGGCGGGTGGAGAGGGACCTGCAAAGAGGACAGACACACAGCCAAACACATCAGTAAGGGTGAGCGGCAGGGGCTGGCGAATGGATCCCAGCAAGCCCACCCCAGACATGAGTGTTTTTACACCAAGGGAGGGGTGCTTGCGTATGTGTGAGTGTGTGTATGAGTGACAGAAGGAAAGTGTTTACTGACCTTGGGGCTGTATTAGAGTGGATTGGCATTAAGCAGCCCTGCCAGGATTTAAAGTGACAGTGAATGTGTGAGCCGAGAGCTTATTCACACATGCTGAGAACGACCAATGATCTGATCTAAGAACGGCTGTTTGATATGTGTATCTATGTGGGTGTGATCTGTATAAAAAGTGCCGATAAAATCACTTTTTTCATTTTTTTTGTTTTCCTGTAATGTGACATTTTCCCAATATAAAGAGGATACTGAATTAAAAAAAAAATAATAATAATAATTTTATCCATCAGAAATCAATTGGACAATGAAAAGTGGGCTGGACAGGAGGTGTTCAAGAAAACTTGGTAACGTCAGTTTAAAAATGATTTTGTTTTGTGGCAGAGAAATAATAAATAAAATAAAATAAAATAGTTTTAAAGGAAGGCAAGTAAAGGAAGGTTTAGTGTAACTTGTGTATAAATACTCAAAGTAAAATGGATTGACTCTCACCTGGAGGGTCATCTTTTTCCGGTCCACATCCACTGGACTCCACTGTCAGATTTTCAAAAGACTAAAATAAAAGACACAGAAGACAATTGAAAGACGGTCGAACGGAAAAACAATCCAAGACAGTAAAGGAAACACGTTTTATCTTCCACATCTGCTTTATCTGAGAGCACTCAGTCAAATCACAATGGCAAAATGTCACTGGCTTTTTCCATGAGACATATCACACGGGTGGTCCAAACAGGAAGAGCGCTCTTCTCCAAAACAGACCTTTCTTTACTGAGCTTCGCACTCTTTGACCCCCATCTCTACAGCA
This sequence comes from Carassius auratus, assembly GCF_003368295.1. Taxonomy (NCBI): domain Eukaryota; kingdom Metazoa; phylum Chordata; class Actinopteri; order Cypriniformes; family Cyprinidae; genus Carassius; species Carassius auratus. Next base: position 18,709,111 of record NC_039266.1, read on the forward strand.
CAGAAACAGGCCACAGCCTTCAGATTCTGACATGGATTTCAACCACCTGTTTATCAAACTAATTTAAAGTGTATGAGGAGGAGGAAATGGCGGGAAATCTCACCCTGCTCCTGCGGGCCTGAGGAAGCCCCGAGGCTGAGCCGCTCTCTACATCTCCCATAAGGAAGTCAGACACTCTGAGGAAGACAAGACAAAAACGTACTCAGCATTAAAACAACACATACGCAGCAAAACAGCTCAGTTCCAAAATCTATTGGGATACTCTGCTAACTTCTGCTCACATAGGTTACAGTACATAGCTGCCTTCTAATGAAGCATCCTAACAGTCAAGGAACCTTGTAAGTGAGTGATTTGTAACATTCTTCAAAAGCAGCAGCTTAATACAATTAGCATTTGTTTTGATATTAGCATGTAGCTAAGCTAACACTGCAATAGTCTTACTCTTCAATACAGACCTACTAAAATATTCAGAAAAAAAAACAGCAGATATGTGTTTTATAATAGTCAAGCTACTTTTAACTTGAGTGCCGTGTTTTAGAATGCTTTGATATGCACAAGACACTGCAAAAGAAGAGTATTGTGAACAGAACTAACCATCATGAAACCTCACAAATATTTTGGAATTTGGATTTGGAATACTTTACATACACAGCGATTTAGCAATAAAATTGGTACATAACTTAATTCTAACAGGGTTTGCTTGTTAGCATGTTGCTAAGCTAACAGTACAGTACTTCTATTGCCATAAAAATACATAGTAAACAAATACTCTGCACAACAATAAATTTTTTTTGACCCTGAATTATTTGCGGGAATCTTTTCAGTGCTGAATGAAATAATAAGCAACATTAATAATCACTTTGCAAACAATGCAATGCTCTCTTGGATTTAAAAAAAAGTTATCTTGGAGGTTGTGTCATTAAGTTTCCATTTGAAACAGCTTTTGTCTATGATGCATTAAATGCTGAAGTTCAGGGTTTGGAACAATGCTTATGACTCACACACCTTCATGCACACTCCTGATGTTAAAAACAACAAGCAACACCTAAAACACATTGAGTCGGTGTTATCTTATAAAACAGACATGAGCTATACACACATTCAGCTTGCTGACTCAGGGAGGTCACTATCCTGTGTGCAGATGTTTCAGATGTTTTTTTTTAATGACTAATCCGATTATGTTTCATGACAAAGAAATTAATTTACAATGACATAATGAAACGACTGTACCACACTTACACATTGCCAAATGTGAAGGCCAATGTATCTATGGAGGTGTAGATCTCGGAGAATAGTGTCTGCTTATTGTCTTCATTCACTTCCTTGAAGTTCACACCTGTAAAAATTTGAGAACATAAGAAAAAAAAGGTTTAATATGAAAATATTAAAATACATTTTCTTGCTTATTACAGGATTGCTACAACAAATTCATATACATTGATTATATAATGTATTGATTGTATTATGTATAACCTCTATATGCATGTAGTTACTATTTATTACAGATGCTGCAATTATAATAATATAAACAAAATTAATCATATTCATTAATAAACCCTTAAACATTCAACAATTATTAGCTAAATTATACTCTGTTTCCATCAACTTTTCAGGCACTTTCTACACAAAAATATAAAAATCAAATTCTACTTAAAGACTGGTAGTAAGAGTGAAGTTCAGTCTGCAATCTAAAGAAAACATGGCTTCCTGAGTCTAAACACTGGACTGGTAAAGATGGGGCGGAACTAAACAGTAGTGTAAATAAGCTACAATCAGCTCCAATAATAAACATTGTGAAAATAAACAAGTATCAGACCTCGCCAAAACCACTGACGCCATTCCTATTTCAACACCCTGCCCCCTCGACTCCAAATCCACCCCAACTCCCTCCAAAAGTAGGAGAACAAAGATTTATGAAGAGAAAGAAGGCCAGGAGATGTCCAGGTACCTTGTTCAAGCAGATTTCAACCGGATATTTACCTCGTTTTCCTTATTATCTGGTCACCACTGGTTTAAACTCTACTAACTTACCACTCGCCGAATCATAACAGTCTTAGTTTGACATTCTGGTCCCATACAACTGAAAAGCTTCAGGAACTTTCGAAAACCATTAATAGAATCGCAGTGTGGCTAAAAAGCAAATGAAGAACCTCTCTTTAAAGACACAGTTCCTCGAAGCGAACACTTACCGACCACCACACTTCCCATCCAGTTAGCACACACCAGGAAAAGACAGATGAAAAGTCAAGATCTAATAGTTTCCGGGAAACTTTTTAGGGTCTTTCCTCAAAATTCTCCAACAAACTTTGCTTGAAGACAATCCTGGACCAAATGGAAAAACCGAGGCAGTCAAGTCGACCTTCTTGATTTTTGAGATCTTCCAAAAACGGTTTTAGTTTCCCAAGCGTACATGTCGTGATGCGGATCAGAAGCTCCTTCTACCACCGTTTACGAAGTTCTGTCTGGTCCTCACGTCCTCTTGTCCCTCCACATACCCCTCCCCAACAGGACATCCTGAAGCTCGCAAGAACACAATGGCAGCCCTCGCCATCCACACACAATCCAAACGTGGAAGTTACATCATCAAGCAAAAATGGCATTGTTTTTTTACGTTTTTTCCCCCTTCTCTCTGGGAAATCAGGCACCAGTGAGGCTTGCTAATCAATTTTGCCTCTAAATCTAGAGGGAGGAACTGATAAAACATGGATGAGACCAAACATTTGAGCCCCTGGAGACCCAGTTTGGATGTTTCCCACAGAAGATACCAGACCTATCTGTTCAGATAAGGATGACACTGACACGTCCTCACATTAGAGGTGGTTAAAATGCACCTAACTGGGTGTGAAGAAGAATTCGATGGATTCATCTCTGTAGGGTCTGGGAAGTAGGAGAGCAGCACTTAGTCAAAAGCTCCCAATGGAGGGGGTTTAAAGCTTCCCTGAGGGATGTAGGTGATGAAAGGTAAAGAAGCACAGGGCTGATGGGAACAAACACACCCCCTTTCCAATACGTGCTTGAGAAAGCCTGAAAGTTCTTGCGTAACAGCGATGCGGGGCGAAAAGAGGAAGGCGGCAAACCTCCTCGTGGCTGTTGTTCAAGAAAACAAGCTTTATTTTTATTCCTCAGAACAGGACGGTATGCTGAGTGCTAAGATCGTCAAGGACACGATGCACAAGGATTGTCAACATCAGCACATATCTTCGCATCAGGATATTCGGCTGGGGAGTTTGTATTGCGATATTCACATAACATTCTGGACCGCAGTCCTCCCTGGAGTCTCTGTGAAGGTTTGCCTAAACTCCTGCTGGTCCCTATCTAATCCTGAGGCCCAGCCAGGAGGATCAGTGTCACATTTCTGCAGCGGACGCATGTGCCGGGCTGAACATGAGAGACTCAGGCCTGTTCAAACTCCACAAGTGAAGTTCTTATCATGCTTGGAGCTCCCCGATCCGGATATTCAACTTTCTCTTATTCTAATCTCCGAGCCACAGAGCTAGAACACTGATTATTCAAGCGTCACATTACAAAGGTTTCAGTGTATGAGTGTGTGTGCGTGTGTGTGTGTGTGTGTGTCTGTGTCTGAGAGAGAGAGACGGGAAAGAGAAAGCAATATTATAAGCATTTTGCCCCTCTAGTGGTAGAAGCTGGATTTGTGCATTGATTTAGAAAAGTATTTTTCTCAGTATTTTATGTGAATAAATAAAGAAACATAAAATATGAATGTGTACAAAAAATATAATATAATATAATATAATATAATATAATATAATATAATATAATATAATATAATATAATAATATAATATAATATAATATAATATAATATAATATAATATAATATAGACCGGATTTTCAAAAACAAACTTCCACAACATTTTTATATCAGTAAATTTTATCCGTGAAATACTGAGACTGAGGGTTATAATTTATAATATAATATAATATAATATAATATAATATAATATAATATAATATAATATAATATAATATAACATTTTAACTCTTATAATTTATTATACCACATACAAAATGTGTGTATGCTAGACCTAACAAAACTTAAGTGAAATTCAACTACACAGAGAAAACTCTCTAGCTGCACAGAAAGAGGAACCCAAAAGGTACGCATAGCAACATAACTTTTTTAGAAATAGGAAACCAAAAGGTTTGGAGATGTTTATACAGAAACATCACATGACCCGCTATGAGCCCCAACTGTCAAAACAAAGCTAGGCATTTAGCTTCAGTTCCCAATAACAGCGCAAGTAAAGTGACCACATAATAAACCAAGACCCGTCATTTACCAAGTCCTGCTTCTGTTTGTGTTAACAAGTGGGAACCTGCAGCCAATTCCAACACTGAAAATATTGACATCTCTGACGCTACACATACCACAAATTATGGTTAGATGAATATTTGTCTATGAAATTAATACTGACACATATGCATGTGCTCAAAAAGTACTCGAACACTTAAGCAACACTTAAAGTGTCTTTGATTTGGATAATAAAATATCCAACTAAGTAGCTTCTAAGACAGCACAATCAAAACACTTACACAAAAAAAGTTAAAATAATCTGCAGATACTTCTGATTTTCTTGTCCACAAGCCAAGTGAATCATCGCCATGCATGGAGGTGCTAATCTTTTACCATGGAACCAAGTGAAACGGGATTCCTCTATCATTACTAATAACATTTTTGATTTAATCTGGAGTACAAAATGAGGGTGGGAGGTTTGTGAGTGGGAGTCTGAGGAACAAGATTTCAAACGAATAAGTGTCTATCCCTCATTCTTCTATGCTGTGTCATATTAAAGTCAAAGGTGGCGAGTGAGACAATACTTTACCTTTGACCTTTGCGATGAGGGTCCCGGCTGCGCTGAGGATCTCCACTGAATTCAGGGAGTGATGTTTGGAAATCACCGCTTTTAATAAACGCAACAGCTCTCCTAGACGCTCATGAACCACTTGGTGCAGACATTCCTGGTGCTCTGAAACACAAAGATGGATGGACCAGAGTCAGGAAAAAACAAAACAAAAATCACACTAAACTTTTACTTTTTTTTTATTCACACAATTTGTGGCATTGGTCATGTCTGCAAGCGTAGGACGATTACCTACTATAGTTTCATATTTGAAAGCCATTTGGAGAGTATCCATTGAACGTAAACAACGTACGCTGTTCTGTGTCAGCAGCCCCATGTGGATACATTGTTTATGTTGTTTATGCTTCGATCTGAACGAAAACAACGTATCCTTCAAAATGCCACCAGGGTGACGCGGAGGAGACAAATTGCTGAATAAAGTCGTATTTTTTATTTGCTTTGCACACAAAAAGTATTCTCATAGCTTTGTAAAATTACGGTTGACACATGGAATATTTGAAATGAAGTCTTTGCTACATTTCTGGACCTTGACCGTGGTAGTATCCTTTCTGTCTATGGGAGGTCAGAGAGCTCTCGGAATTCATAAAAAATATCTTAATTTGTGTTCCGAAGATGAATGGAGGTCTTAAAGGTTTAAAAACAAAACAAGGGTGAGTAAATTAATAACAGGATTTTCATTATAAGGGTGAACTAGCCCTTTAAAGTTGTTCGGTAACACTTTAGATAAGAGAACACTATTCGCCATCAACTAGTTGCTTATTGGCATGCATATTACAAGCATATTGGCTGTTTATTAGAACTTATAAAGCACATATTAATGCCTTATTCTGCACAACCATATTAA
>NC_039266.1:18714936-18762083 GCF_003368295.1 Carassius auratus
TTTAACTACAGGCTGCTGGCAGATTGATGAGATGTGTTCTGTGGATCATGTCATCCTAAACACCTCTGAATTTTTCATGAATGGCCCCTGATGTGTCACGGGCAAGCTGGCGTTTTATTAATAAAAAGCTCACTGGCAGTAAAACAAGCCAATGGAATGCATTCCATTACTGGAAATAAGAATCGAGAAAATGTGGAAAATGTAAGAGTTTGGCATTTAAATGATTATGCAATTTAAGTCAACATAAAATGGCATTGCCAACACATTTAATATTTACAATATTTAATTAGAATTTTTTTTTTTTTGCTCTGATGAATCATGCACAATAAGACCAGCCATATGTTTTTATGTAAATAGGAATGATTTTGATTTCATGTTAACTTTGAAATGTTTTATGAAGTGAAATAATAATTCAATAATTAAAATTTTTACTGCAGAACTGGTAAGCATTGTGGAAGAAAATTATGTCTATTCTAATCTTAAACAATAATGAAATGTTCCTCAAAAAAAACTGCTGTCACAAAAATATGTTTATGCAGCCAGGAAAGGATCTGTTGTTTTTAGACAAAACACACTCACTGCAGCACTCAAACTGGGTCACATATGACAAGATATGAAATTTTTATTATTTTTTGGAGTGATATTTTGCCAGTTTTACCTTCACTGCCATGGCATCAAACGTTAAACCATGGCTTCATGATTGTCATCATGACAGCAACCTTTCAGAAGAGTTTTCATTATTTCTGGATCCTGAGAGAAATAAACAGCATGTAAGTGCTTGAAGAAGATCATTGATCAATGATTAAATCATATTTAATATCCAATACTTTTCTTGCGCTTTCTGTCTAGCAAAGGTTTAAATGTTAGAAATAATTGTAACTCCTGACCTGGATTTGTTTTTGGTTGTTTCTGGATTATTCCAGTTTTGTTGTAGGCTATACAAAGTCTGCATTGATGCGGATTTTATGCAACCTTGAACTGACTCTGAATTAATAATTATGTAATTAAGTATAACTATGCAAATTTATGTCATTTATTTTATTTATTTATTTTTGCTTTATTTTAATAAACGCCACAAAAGCTGTCTATCTCTTTCTGCTCATCTATAGATAGATTTGCTTTCAGAGCAGACACTGAAGGTTTTCAGTGTGATTCTCATGGGAGGTAAAAGCTGTTTGTTAGCAGCCTACAATCGAATCGTTAAAAAACAGATGCATTTGCTCAGCCTCATATCTGTGGGTGGTTGTGTGACTAAAACACAAACTGACATCCGAAGAGACATGACTTGTGTAATGGAGGAGGAATGTTTACAATGATGAAGGTGTCTGATGATCGCTCATTTAACTGACCACAAGCCTTAATTCTGTGCTGCACAACTAAAGAGAGACCCCAGTAATCTCACATGTGTCTCCTTAGGAGTTCTCAACAATTTCACAAAGTGGGCTCAGATTTGCCTTCAGTACAAATCAAATATTTCACAATCAATTTTTTCCAAGACCAAATTATGACTTCCATCCATATTAAACCATTTACTCTTACTGTATGACAATAACTTCAGACAATGATATACTACAAAAAGTTTCTCCTCAGTGTTTTTGAAATGTTTTGTGTTTTGAATATTCTAGCTTTTTTGACTTTGTCAAACCAATCCCAGGTCACATGGATCCACACAAATGACTAAACCACAGTTTTTTGTAAAGAAACTTGCGCACACTTATAGACTGTCACTTAATGCATGTGATGTCACTGTTTTGCCAAAGTCACATTTTCAGAATATACACAGAGACAATTAATGGTATACTTTACAAAAACATGAACTTTGTAACCCATTTTTTATAAATGAACATTTTCAGGCCCCCAAAACACCAACGGCCAAAGTGCATGAATGCATATTTTTCTGTTTATAGATGAAAATGGTATTGGCTGTTTGAATTTTATTTCTTCTAGGGATGCACAGTATCAATGCTTAATGAAATATTCATTTTATAGTGTAGATTATAATCTTGTGACACGGAAATTCACTTGTAGATTTTAGCAGTTTTAGGCTAGCATTTTAAATTTACTTACTGACAAAATAGCATAAATTTTACCAGAATATTAACATCAGTGCATACATAAATTTATAAAAGGAACCTTAGGAGAAACAGCTGACAAATTTGATACTGAAATCAAATGTAACTTGGAACTCTGAGAAATTCAAGTGCAACTCTTGAGCAAAAAAAAAAAAAAAACTTCTGGGAACTTATGGCTCACCTCATGACAAATTATAGGAAACAGAGTCATTTTCCATAGATTGTCAGATTCATTTTACATTTCTTTTTGTCACACTTGCTGTTTGGAGCACTAGACTCACCTGTATTCTCACATAAATATATACATAAAGAGTTTTTATACAATGTGTTGCACGATTAGCAGGGCAGTGAGCTATGAAGCTAATTGCCACAATGTTCTCTCTAGCACCGTGCTATTCCATTCAGTTTATGAAGATGAAAGTGGCACACTAGCTTGAACAATCATTCTGTATTAACTACTAACACTTCTTATAAAAGTATTATACTATAGCTTTTTTTTTCATAAAAATAACATGCAAACAATAAGGCAGCATAGTCCCACAACCTTCATAAGTGAGATCTAGATAATCTCAAAGAAAAATAAAAGGTAAAACATAAAATTTAAAAGTAAGTAAGATTTTTTTTTAAGAAATATATTTTGTCTTTTAAAATATTTCAGCACAACACTTTAGAACATATTAGAACATTAGACCACATATTAAAATGATTTATAAAGGATTATGCGATGCTGAAGACTTGAATAACATCTGCTGAAAATTCAGCCTTGCATCGCAGGAATGAATTTCATTTGAAAATATATTAAAATTGAAAAGATCAATTTGAAATTGTAATAATATATCTGTATTCTTGATAAAAATAAATGCAGAGACTACTTTCAAAAACAAATCTCACTACCCAGACATTTTAACAGTGTGCTAATGTACTATAAGAAAATATTAGGGCTATATAGTGTATGTTGCATGTAATAACAAGCAATAGAATATATCTAGCCAAAATACACAGTTTATAAACAATTTTTAATCAGCAGAGCGTGTAGTACAGCATCTACCAGCAGGAGCTAAACGGACAAGCCCCAAGCACCCAAAACTTGACCTCTTGGACAGTTTTTTTCCTTTTTTCTCTCAACTTCTTTATTATGCCGTCTATTTGTTATTATAATTTTTTTGTCTTGTTGTGTGTCTGATTAGGGGACAGTCAGGAGAATCCTGACCACTTTAGACAGAACATGAGGTTGTACTGTTGCTATTCTGTATCTGCCATGGAAAGGAAAGTAGTGGGAAAATAAAATTAGAAGTTAACGAATGATGGATTCAAGCAAGAAGCAAAATAATGCAGTTTCTAAATGAAACATATACAAATGTACAGGCATTTCATGAAATACATTCATGAGTTAGTACATCATGTCTATTTTCTGCATTGGAATTTTAGTTTTTTATCTCACAATCCGATGGGTGAAGAGGATCAGTTGAGTTTCCTGTCATCTGCTGGTGGCTGGTGCTCACTACAGATACACAGCAAGATATCAGCCCTGTCTGTATAAGAGAATATTTCAGTTCATAAAGAAGAAATTCACTAGGATTGTAACAAGCCCCCTGCTTCCCCAAATATAAATATTTTATATAAAATTTTAAGACAAATTTAGTTTATATATATATATATATATATATATATATATATATATATATATATATATATATATATATATATATATTCCACTAAGAATTATAACCTTACTTTGAAGTTTTTTATTATTATTAGGCAATTAAATGCAAAGCCCAATTTTTAATCCTGAATAAAAAATATATAATGCATGATAATCCAATAGTCTGTGACATTTTTATAATGCTTAAAAACACAGCTCAAATAACAAGTGGATATAAAGATGTATGGATATTAAGACTGAATAAACAAATGTGTTTAAACAGTTTAAAAGTGTCATGGGCAGGCCTCTCAATCTCTGATCAAGAATAGACTCGATCTGACAGCTGGCCAGCTGATTTCACGCAGGAGGAATGCTCATATCAGGCTGGAGAATGTTATAGACTGCTTGCCAGAGATTCACTTCCCTCTACAAACCTTTGATCCAGTCATTACATGGGCAGAAATGCAGGCCTTCAGCCCTCAAATCCCACCACAGACAAACAAAGCCAAGTCAGTAAATCCAGCACAGGTGGGGGATTGTTATAGTCATCATTTCCTGTGAAGAAGCTAGGCTGAAGCATTTATTTTCCCATACATTGATATTAATGGTTTAAGTATAGGCTAAATTACAAGAACGCACATTAACATCAAGGAGACATCTATTTGACGTCTGCATGTACATCTGCCTGACTTTTTTTGGGGGGTGTCTGTATAGGTCTATATAGGACGTTTCCTATCAGCCTAAATATTTCCAATGCGCTTTTTTTTCTAAAATTTACCTGGCCCCCATCCACAGCATGCGGCGAGGCAGCACCATTCACATTTTACTCAAACTCCCTTTACTTCTGTAAAGACATAGAAATGAAAGGCTTCCTCTGCTCTAACTGCATTTTTTTGTTTTGTTTTTTGGCTGCCATGGCAACAGTAGCCTACCTGTATAAAAAAAACGGCTACAGCTGTCAGCTGGAGCTTTGTAGGGTCATAAACATCCTAAACAGTATAAGGAATATTTATCAAACTTTATATGCTCACATGCCATTGTGACTCAGAGGTTCTCGCGTGTACAATTCGATTGCAACTGTGGGCCCTATCATACACCCGCACTCGCATTTTCCTGTCCAGCTCCACGTCGTTTAATTAGCAAATGCATTTGTGCTCATTTGTGCGCCCATCGGCGTGCTGGTCTAAAAAGAGGTGTGTTCAGGCGCATTGCTGGCGCAATGTTATTTTAAGTAGCTGAAAATAGACTGCGCCATAGACCAACTCAGACCTGGTCTAAAGTCTGGCGCAATGTTTTTTCTTTGTTATTTAAAGAGCGTGTTAGTATAACCAGCTGAAAAATAAATGTGCTAAACCGAAAGGTACTTATGTTTAGAATCTCAGATAACTTTCAGCCTGAAAGCATTTAAAATAAGACAGAGATAAATTAATTAATAGAACATGGTTTATAAATGTATTGATCTGAATGTCTAACAGTAAAGGTTAACTCTGTCTTCTGTTCATTCTCTTTCACAGCCACATGCATGGATTCAAGTGTTTCACACTATAAACACACTTACACCAGCTCGAGCTCTGACTGTAAGCAGATCTCCCAAAAGAATTACTGAATAATTGGTTGCACAGTGAATTCTACATACTACATTTTTGAATTATTTAAAAATACATATTTTATTCAGCAAGGATGCACTGAATAACCAAAATAATAAAAAGTGACAGTAAAGATGCATAATATTTATAGTCTTTCTATTTCACATTTTTGAGCTCCAGATCAACATATTAGAATGATTTCTGCAGGACAGTAAAGACTGGAATAATAAAGATGAAAATTCACAGGAATATATTACATATTTGCATGTATTCAAATAGAAAAGGTCTATTTGAAATTGTAATAATCAACTCAAAGTACCATTTAAATGTATCTGTCATTCACAAAAGACTTTACTGATCTCTCTTTCTCTTTTCCCCTCTTGAAGGGTTGTCTGAGCCAACAAACAGATATTGACTTTTGCATAAAAGACATCAGGCTTTCATTCTGTGGGTCCAGCCGAACTACATTCTCAACATCACAGCTGCATCTGGAACGGACAGATTCATAAAAGTTCTGCGTTTCTCACAGCTGTTCAAATGGAAGTACAGTGTTATTTTACATGTTTAGATTTCTTCTGCTCTCCTCCCCTGTGTGACAGACTGTGTGTAGGCTGCTTGGCTCCACCATTTCCAGGCTGCACAGGACAGTGTTCTGGTGACAGATCCGCCCTGGGTTTCCGTTCATTAGAGGGCCAGCGGGAATGTGGCAGGCTGCGAGGGTGTTGTATGAGGCGTAGCCTGCAGTAATGTCCCAGTTTTTTGTGTTCACTCTGCAAGCTGTCCCCTTGATGTGTGTCTGTATGTGTGTGAGAGAGAGTGCATTACTAAAGATGATTGTTGTAAATCAATATCCTATACAACAGTATAATGATTTTTAGAGATGATGTCACACACGCATCAAGGGGACACAACCACACTCTGATATTCTTGGAAGTACGTGGATTAGTGGTTAGAGAGTTTGACTCCTAACCTTAGGGTTGTGGGTTCGACTCTTGGGCCGGCAATAACACGACTTAGGTGCCCTTGAGCAAGGCACCGAACCCCAAACTGCTCCCAGGGTGCCGCAGCATAAATGGCTGCCCAGTGCTCCGGGTGTGTGTTCACTGCTGTGTGTGTGCGCTCTGGATGGGTTAAATGCAGAGCACAAATTCTGAGTATGGGTCACCATACTTGGCTGAATGTCATGTCACTTAAGTACCATGGTGTATTTTAAAGTACAATAGTATTACCATCCTTCACCATCACTATACAATGGTACTTAGAAGTACCATTTTGAATACCATGGTGTATGACTATGGTAATCATTCTGGTATAATCTGAAGTACCTTACTGTAGTACCATGTAAATACCATGGTAAATAAATACGGCAATCGTACGGTACCCATTTAAATATCAAAGTGCATCAAAACAACACTGAAGTTCACTTTTATCACTTAAAAACATACCATAGTATTTCTATGTTTTTTGTTCATGGTACTGTGATAATAACAAACTTTTAGAATCTAGTAATACTATGGTACTCTTTGAGCTATAGGACTACACTTGGAAATATACTGGAATATAAATAACATGGCAATCTTTAATGCACTACTATCACAGTTTTTTGGGGCATGGTAGTGTGCTAATACAATGATATTTTGGACCATGTACCATGGTAGTATTATTGATATTCTTTTCGAAATACAATAGTTTTACCATCCTACACCATCACTGCACTATGGCACAACCCACAGCACGTTTTTGTATGTATGGCTAACACAAAGAACCTAGGAGTACCATTTTAGATATAAAATACAATTGAAAATATTCAGTTACTATCACTATACCGTGGGTTGTCAGTAGGAACTGATCTCCTCTATTAAGTGGTTTCTTTAGCATAGGTGTCTGTTAGTGTAGTGTTTTTACAGTAAGAGGTACAGATGCTGATTGTTTAGGAATCTCATGCAGTGCAGACTTTCCCGTGTGCTGTGCATCTATCTTTAGCACACTAGGACCAAATAACTTGGCATGGGTTCAGCCCGTTGCCATGGACACTTTTGTACAAGCTCCAGGCTGCTGATTCGTGAATGTAGAGTGAAAGCACGTGCCGCACAACACAGTAGATCACAAAATCTAGCTCACATTTACATCTGATCAATAAATCCATGGGGCCAGATGAACAGTGCATCAGTTATATTTTTGATCATCAAAGGTTAGTTAGTTTTAATTTCCCAAATGCTGCATGAATTAACACACATCAACTACAATGTGTGATTTGATTAATTAGGGCAATAATGAGAAACAGGATTCATGCCGGGGGGTGGCAGAGCAATAAAAAAAATAATGAGTTCTGAGCTCATCAAGTTAATTACAACAATAATGTTCTTGGGGATTCACATAGACTACCTGGAGCAAATAGACAACTCTCCAAGAACAGCATATCTAGGGACTGAAATATCATATATCACCTTAGCAACCCCTTAGAACATCCTAGCAACTGCACAGCAATGTGCTGAAACATTCAGAACACCTTAGCAACCACATAGCAACACACTGTTAACCACCCAACTATGCTGCTACAAAGTGATAGTTTGTAAGCACACTGCTGTGCAGTTACTAGGATGTTTTAAGTGGTTGCTACGGTGTTGCTAAAGCGATCACTTAGAATACCCTAGTCCTAGCACACCAATTAATCAAACCATCTGTCCCTTCATGATCGCGTTCCGGGCTAGTTAGAACACCCTAGTAACTGCATAATGTCCTAAAAAACGGTCACCACATAGCAACATAGTCTGGTGGTTTCCAGGATGTTGCTATGTGGTTGCTAATGTGTTCTGTCTGTTTAAGCACATTGATATTCAGTTAATAGGGCATTCTCAGTGGTTGTTTTCGGTGTTTTCAACACCCTAGCAATCACATAGAACATACCATCAACTGCATAGAACAATCAAAACACTAGCAATTGCTTAGTAAAAAGGTTTGATGGTTGCCAAGGTGTTGTTATTCAGTTGCTAGGATGTTTTGACTGTTTTTGGCCATATTGCTAGGATGTCGGGACTAGGATGTTCAAAGTGATCTCTTTAGCAACACCCTAGCAACGACTGAGATCATCCTAATAACTGCATAGCAATGAACTTAAAAGAGTCGCCACATAGCAACATAGTATGGTGGTTGCCAGGATGTTGCTATATGGTTGCTAGATGATTATGCACATTTGATATGCAGTTACTAGGTCATTGTCAGTGATTGTTTTTGCACTTAGCAACTGCATAGCAACATCCTACCAACCACATAGAACATAATTGTAACTGCACAGAACAATCAGAACACACTAGAACTCACATAGCAACATAGTGGGTGGTTGCCAGGGTGTTGCTATACTGTTGGTAAACTGTTTTGACTGTTTTATGGCACATTGCTAGGATGTCAGGATTAGGATGTTCTATGTTTGCTTTAGCAACATCCTAGCAACCTCTCAGAACAACCATTTTTTACACATTGCTATGCAGTTACTAGGAAGTTCTGAGTTGCTGCAAGCTACACACTAGAACACACTGGCATGTTGCAACTGCACAGCAACATAATTGGGTGGTTGCCAGGGTGTTGCTAAGCAGTTGCTATGGTGATGGCTACAACGAATGATATTCATGGTATCTTGCTTCCCAGATATGGTTCAATTCACTGGTTAAAGTGGCTAAAGTGTTTCTATGTAGTTGCTAGGTTGTCCTGGTGGTTGCTATGGTGATCTGTGATATTCTGGTCCCTAGATACAGCTCCTTAAATATAAGGTTATTTGAGCTTTTCCCTTGAACTGTACACAAGATGAATATTGTAATTCAAATAGCTAAAAAATATTCTAGCACACAGTCTCACACACATATAGTGATAGGTATCATTCACATTTCCAACGCATAAATTTCAGGATGCACAAATATTTTGTGTTTAAACAGTGCAAAATATGTTTTACAATGATTTTTCTTCACAACAAAATGTGCCTAGTTTAAACATCTGCCGTAAATTGAAATTTGGTTATATGCATAACACTACTGTGACATGAAAGTGAGAAGGATATAGAAAAAAAAAAAAAAAAAAACACTAACACACACACACACTTGACAAAGCCCTAGATAAAAACCCAAGAGTGTTTGCGAACCCTTTGTGCCGTTTTTTCTTTGTTTTGTTTTTTTACTACTTTTGGAGAGTAATTTAGCCAATTGTGTGTCAGCATGTTCGTCTCAGGGAAACAACAGCTTTTCTAGGTGCGTGTGTGCTTGTGTGTGTGAGTAGGCACATTGTGTTGCAGTTGTACGTGGGCTAACACATGGTAGAGCAGCTCAGCTCTGAAAGCCTGAGAGCAGAAAGAGAGAGAGGACAAAGAAAAGGAGGGGGAAAGAGAGAGTGATAGCATGACAGAAAGCGAGAGGATCGGAGAGTTAAAGAGAGAGAGAGAGTGGGGCAGCCTGCCAGTGAATGGTAACACAGGATCAACTCTCAACCTACAGGAACTGCACTTGGACACACACACACACTCGTTATACACACATGCAACCATGCTGGAATGAACGGACTGAATTGTGGTCAGCACATCCCAACTAAAAGCATCAGCAGAAGGCAAACGGTGAGTGTCGTTCCCTTTGTGTTTCTCGTCTGTTTAATGTCATTCAGCTTAATGTGACAATATTATCTGCTTGCCACTTAAAAATCTGATAGTACTTGGACGACTTGTGCTGCTTGGTTAACCGGTTAGTTCAATCATGTTGTACAGTCATGCTTTAATGAAAGTAAGTATGCAGTTGTTGTGTCAGTGATTTATAGGCTTTTAATTCCTTTAAGCCTGCTGCCTTTATTCCCGCCGTCCTGACTAGATGACAGAAGATGCGTAAAGCCTGATTTAATGGGGTCTGACTTTTAGACGGTCAGTTTGTTATTGTGTGTCAGGAGGCTTACTGCGTCATTGCGATGGCATCACCCTCACCGGGGACACCCCCTCTCTTTCAGATGACCGCAGCGAGTGACAGGAAGTCTTGTAAAGGCTCGTACCTGTGAACGGTACACACACAGTTAATCACAAGAGAGGAGAGAGAGGCTGTGCTTCTGTCTTCCACCCACATTTCTGAATCAGACTGCATGTGATTATTCTAGCACACTGCTTCTATACAAGTTTGATACTTGTGTATCTCATTTTATACATTCTTGATTTTTAATCCGATGGGTTTCTGAAAGTGTTTAAGTGATTATAATGTTTAGTCAACTGGTCATTAAATTAAAAAATAAAATACTGACAGTGATCAGGACCCAAACATGAAGCGGAGTGGGTTATTTTGTGATAACTGATTGATTGTGAATTATTTGTCTCATTATGGGGCTAGTTACAAAATTATTATTATAAATAAATACTAAAATACATATTATTGCAGTTGAAATTATTTTATTATGTAAAAATAAAGAGACCAGTGTAATATGGGAGAAAGGCTATGTACACTCAAAAACATTTTTTTTCTTTATTTATTTTATATTTATGTTACATTATGTTATGTTATTTATGTTCCAGCAGTCTCATTTGAGTATTTTTAAAATGGTGTACATATGAATTAATATGGAGCACGACACATGACATAAAAAACTAACTGTACATGATTTACAGAACTAATTTGTTCCTTCGATCTACTAAAACATGTGCGCGATTACTATTACATTCCCTCAAATTGCTATCCAAGTAAAATATGGTCATATTTGGGTATTTTAAAAAGAAAAAATCATAAAAACTAATAATAATCTTAAAAAGTAATACAATTATAATTACTTTTACAGACATTAATATTTAAAAAAAAAAATTAAATTAAATAGAATTTCACTATTCACAAAAATTCATGAAAACGTACTGAAGTCAGTACTAATTTACATCAGAAATATCTTTTATATTTCTTACCTATATTTTTAAGCTGAAAGGTAAAATTAATATCAATAAAGCCACAAAATGTCTCTAATCAATAGACCTTTTTAAAATTTGTAATGGCACGAAGTAATTATTATTATTTAGCAAAACATGTTAGTAAATAGCAACAACTGACAAATCTATTAAACACATCAAATTTAAACCATTTGTTAGGGTAATATGTCAGGGTTTGTGAGAGAAAATAAGTAACCTGGACCAGTATTAATGCTTAACGGTCATTATACAAAATATTTGACAGCAGAAGATTGCAATTTTCCAATCAGAATCAAGTATTCCAGAGAGCTGTGTAATACTTTTAATACTGCAGAGCTTTGATTTCGTTTCAGATATGTTGACTAAATTATACTGAATTTCATTTTACCATATTCTTTTTGAATTGCAACATAGTTTAGAAATATTGACAGCAGTTTGGAAGTAAGGAAGTAGTTCTTGTTTGATGACTTGAGGTAATCACACACGTGCCTGTGGTGTAAGCGGAATAATTGGTATCAGACTGTCAAATTATTGAAAACTAATGCACATCTCAGGGTTTTTCTAAATAGTTCCTCAAATAACACCTACTGTCATTACTTAGGAAAGCTTTGAAACAGGAAGTGGGCAGATGAATTCTGTTTTCCAAACACTTTGGGCTTCAGTGACTGTTAAACCATTAGAAATTAGATTATTAGATTAGAGACTGGAGATTACTAGCTGTCCGTCTCTGTCAGACATGAGGTTGTTTGGTCAGTGTTATCATGCACCGTGAAACCTTTGATCTCTGATCTGTCCGTCTGTCTGTTTGCTGTGATTACAGCAGGATTAGGACATTTTTGAGTTATTGCGTTTCAGATTTTGAAGTTGCTGTGTAATTACTGATGGTAATATATATCATGGTATTACTTTTTTTTTTACTATACTTACATACCTTGGAATTTAAATGGTACTGTGAATGCGATGGAGTATATAATTTGCTGTCTATAGTGTCTAACAGCCATTGTCATAGTTTTGTCATATAATATTTTATGGTATTTCCCTAATTACAAAATACTATGGATTTACACTGGTTTTTAGATATGGTAGTGGTGTAATAAATAGCATGGATTTAACATGGATAAACATAATGATTACCATATTCATAAATACATTAATTCAATAAATTCATTACATAGTGTATACAGAGATCCCATGGTCATGTAAAACCCAGTAATATTATAGAATTTTAAAAGCAAAAGTTGTCAAAATTAATAAAATGATACATCAAGAAATTTATATAGGCAACTTTAGAAAAAAAGAAATGAAAAGAAAAGAAAAGAAAAAAAATAATAATATACATCTATTCAAATTATATATACTATAGACATTTCTGATTAAAAAATATATATATTTTAATGAAAATGTAAAAAAAAAAGAGTAATGAAAATGAATATTATTATAATTAAAATAAATATATAAAGGAGTTATCTATAGTGAATACAATTTTGTATGTTAAAAGGTCATAAATTATATTTATATTAATTTAATTTAACAGATCATATTCTGTAAATGTCTTTCTAAAATTAACATGATTAAAATGAATATCTGAAAATTAGGGCTGTGCCGATCGTTATGCACAAATCTCGTCAGTAAAGCCGGTTCTCCATTGCCGTTGTTAATTGAGAAGAT
Organism: Carassius auratus; assembly: GCF_003368295.1. NCBI lineage: Eukaryota > Metazoa > Chordata > Actinopteri > Cypriniformes > Cyprinidae > Carassius > Carassius auratus. Next base: position 18,727,813 of record NC_039266.1, read on the forward strand.
GCGCAAATAAATGCTGAAAATGAACATGGATTTGCGCATCTTCTCAGTTAACAACGGCTCTGTGTAGTAACAGCTGCTCTATGTGAAATCACGCACCTGATGGAATTTACCGCTGATTAGAAAACCGGCTTTACTGACGAGATGCGCATTAACGATCGGCTGATCGTGATCGGAGCACCCCCAGCTGAAGATCATAAGATAAGTCATAAAATATTTAATATCTGAAAAACATTCGAATTATAATTAAACTCATTTTTATTATTGATTATTTTGATTATCCATAAACATTATCAGTACAGTACAGACCAGTTTGGACACACCTTCTCATTCAAAGAGTTTTCTTTATTTTCATGACTATGAAAATTGCAGATTCACACTGAAGGCATCAAAAATATGAATTAACACATGTGGAATTATATATGGAATTATATACATAAAAAAGTGTGAAACAACAGAAAATACAGTATTGTTCAAAATAATAGCAGTACAATGTGACTAACCAGAATAATCAAGGTTTTTAGTATATTTTTTATTGCTACGTGGCAAACAAGTTACCAGTAGGTTCAGTAGATTGTCAGAAAACAAACAAGACCCAGCATTCATGATATGCACGCTCTTAAGGCTGTGCAATTGGGCAATTAGTTGAAAGGGGTGTGTTCAAAAAAATAGCAGTGTCTACCTTTTTCTGTACAAACTCAAAACTATTTTGTACAAACTTTTTTTTTTCTGGGATTTAGCAATCCTGTGAATCACTAAACTAATATTTAGTTGTATGACCACAGTTTTTTAAAACTGCTTGACATCTGTGTGGCATGGAGTCAACCAACTTGTGGCACCTCTCAGCTGTTATTCCACTCCATGATTCTTTAACAACATTCCACAATTCATTCACATTTCTTGGTTTTGCTTCAGAAACAGCATTTTTGATATCACCCCACAAGTTCTCAATTGGATTAAGGTCTGGAGATTGGGCTGGCCACTCCATAACATTAATTTTGTTGGTTTGGAACCAAGACTTTGCCCGTTTACTAGTGTGTTTTGGGTCATTGTCTTGTTGAAACAACCATTTCAAGGGCATGTCCTCTTCAGCATAGGGCAACATGACCTCTTCAAGTATTTTAACATATGCAAACTGATCCATGATCCCTGGTATGCGATAAATAGGCCCAACACCATAGTAGGAGAAACATGCCCATATCATGATTTTTGCACCTCCATGCTTCACTGTCTTCACTGTGTACTGTGGCTTGAATTCAGAGTTTGGGGGTCGTCTCACAAACTGCCTGTGGCCCTTGGACCCAAAAAGAACAATTTTACTCTCATCAGTCCACAAAATGTTCCTCCATTTCTCTTTAGGCCACTTGATGTGTTCTTTGGCAAATTGTAACCTCTTCTGCACATGCCTTTTTTTTAACAGAGGGACTTTGCGGGGGATTCTTGAAAATAGATTAGCTTCACACAGACGTCTTCTAACTGTCACAGTACTTACAGGTAACTCCAGACTGTCTTTGATCATCCTGGAGGTGATCATTGGCTGAGCCTTTGCCATTCTGGTTATTCTTCTATCCATTTTGATGGTTGTCTTCCGTTTTCTTCCACGTCTCTCTGGTTTTGCTCTCCATTTTAAGGCATTGGAGATCATTTTAGCTGAACAGCTGATCATTTTTTGCACCTCTTTATAGGTTTTCCCCTCTCTAATCAACTTTTTAATCAAAGTACGCTGTTCTTCTGAACAATGTCTTGAACGACCCATTTTCCTCAGCTTTCAAATGCATGTTCAACAAGTGTTGGCTTCATCCTTAAATAGGGGCCACCTGATTCACACCTGTTTCTTCACAAAATTGATGACCTCAGTGATTGAATGCCACACTGCTATTTTTTTGAACACATCCCTTTCAACTAATTCAACTAATTGCCCAATTGCACAGCCTTAAGAGCGTGCACATCATGAATGCTGGGTCTCATTTGTTTTCTGAGAATCTACTGAACCTACTGGTAACTTGTTTGCCACGTAGCAATAAAAAAATATACGAAAAACCTTGATTATTCTGGTTAGTCACATTGTACTGCTATTATTTTGAACAATACTGTATGTCATATTCTAGGTTCTTCAAAGTAACCACCTTTTGCTTTGATTACTGCTTTGCAGACTCTTGGCATTCTCTTGATGAGCTTCAAGAGGTAGTCACCTGAAATGGTCTTCCAACAGTCTTGAAGGAGTTCCCCGAGAGATGCTTAGCACTTGTTGGCCCTTTTGCCTTCTGTCTGCGGTCCAGCTCACCCCTAAACCATCTCGATTGGGTTCAGGTCCGGTGACTGTGGAGGCCAGGTCATCTGGCACAGCACCCCATCTCTCTCCTTCTTGCTCAAATAGCCCTTGATGCCTTCAGTGTGAAGATAAAGAAAATAAAGAAACTCTTAATAGGATCATTTTTGAATGAGAAGGTGTGTCCACTTTTGGTCTGTACTGTATATATATATATATATATATATATATATATATATATATATATATATATATATATATATATATATATATATATATATATATATATATATATATATATATATAATTCCATAAAGCTAGGCTGAGGGCCAGCGTTTGCCCATAACTCAGCCAGCGTTCAGCCTCTGCTGACAGTCCAGCTGTGAGACGGACGCTATTTTCTGCCGCAGCACCCATCTCAGGCCTGGCAGTGAGAAGCAGCGTGGGCAGGACTAACCAGCATGACCTTCTCCTGTTTGTCGCCACACTGGGCGTCTTAATTCCCTCTCTATCTGAACCCTGGCAAGCTGCTGTAATCTGAGCTGACTGAGGCAGAGAGGAATGATAATGCATCGGAATTCTGGATGCAGGAATTAGAGTTCCAGTCTTTGGATCTGGAGTGCTTTGGAACATTAAACTAGGAGACATTTATATGCAGAAGCACATGTGGGTGTATGTGAGAGTGAGTGTGTGTGAGCGCGTGTGTTTATAATATCCACCCACTCACAGGCATAATTTATTAAGATTTATTGCATCAATGAGCTCTTCCCTGTGAGCATTTTTTTAAACACTGCAGTTATAAAATTAAAGGAGCGTGTGTAGCTTTCATTAAAAATTAAACAAAGCAGTTTGAAGTCATATAATCCACAAAGTATTTAGCTCTATTATTGTTCATGGTCGGTGTGGTATTTTTAGAGTAGGTACAGCAGCAGGACAGAGAAAGAGGTCAGATTAAAAGCAGGTAAATATCTTCTGAGGCAAGGAGCCATACCCTGACCTGCCCTGTATGACCACAGTACATCTAACTGTGACTGTGAGCTCATTATTGTACTGCGAATGAAACTGAAGCTCTCATGCCTGTAGACTGTTTTTATACTAGAATGATAATTCTCTTGTGTCACACTACTTGGTCTCATTGGAAATTTGTTGTAGCGCTATTACTATAGTGTAGTAGAACTATAGAAGAGTGACAGTATGAACATATTAATATACTGTTTTGTTTATTTGTTTAATTGTGCAAAGTACACAACTAGTCAAAATGTCACGCATTTCTAAGGTTCGTACATAATGATCGAAAAAAATCTTTAATTATAAAAATTGAAAAACTTATAAATATATATACACTATAGAATAAATGGATTATTTTATTTTATTTTATTTTGTTTTATTTTATTTTAAATGGTTGAATGTTCTAAATGCTTTAATTAATGATTACACATTTTTTACTGCTTTTAGAAAAAGTATACTGTATATATGAAGAGTTCAGATGCAAAAACCTCTAAATGCCATCTGAAATTTGCATCTAAAATTAGGAATTTTTTCAGGCTCCTATATTTATGTTCAGTTATTTCACTTTAATAGCCTGGAAAAGGACCTGCACATTGCCATTGAAGTAAAATGACTCAACCTAAGCATAGGAGCTTGATAAAAATCCTAATTTTAGATGAAAATTTCAGATGGCATTTAGAGGTTTTTGCATCTGAACTCTTCATATATTCACTATAGAATGACTGGATTATTTTATTTTATTTTAAATTTATGACTTTAAGCCCATATTTGTTAGCTTTGGTGGCATTGAGTCTATTCCCAAAAATTGACTTTTTTGTTTTTAAATATCCATTATAGAATGACTTTTAATTTATTTTATTTTATTTTTAAATGCCATACATTCATTTGTTGTTTAATAGCCTTAATTACTTAAGTTTAACTGGATATATATATATATATATATATATATATATATATATATATATATATATATATATATATATATATATATATATATATATTTTAGTAATTATGAATAATAAATATGTGAATATGTCTCTCCACAAATTTCCTGTTTCAATAGGAAATATGTGATCAAAGCAAAGAAAAAAAAAAACATTTGGGGGGTGATATTAATAATGATAAATTAATGTGTAATTTCGAAACATAATAAAAATTTTTATTCACAGCTTTTATTGCTGGAAAATATTACCCCAAGATAATGTTAAATAAGTAGTGTCTAAACTTTTAATTGTTAGTGTAATTCTTTTCCTTGTTCTTGTCCAGTAAAACACAATATTATCATGGTAGCATGTCCAATATACAATCTAAAGTGTTTGTTATTCAAAGCAGAAAATAATTATTGTTTGTCTTTATTTATATATTTATTTAGTTTATAAAATAAAAATAATTTTTAAGTGTAAGGGTATGTGAGGACATCTCTGAGTGCACATTCTCACAAAACCTGATGCACTAATGTGGGTAAATGCATCTCTCTCTGACATATTAAGCTGCACCTCAAATTAGTAAGGCATCTTGTTAAGTGGTAAGACATTTAAAGAGATGATGGGTCACTATCAGCACGAACACCAGTGTCATCAGGGGAAATGTCATTTTTGTTTGCGACTTGCTGGTTCCGTTGGGAATCTGCAGGGTAAATAAGACACTGATGGTACGTGTTAAGGTCACTAGTGGCATGAGATCACAAAAACATGTGCTTGTTTGCTTTTTTGTAGATCTATTTGTTAGATAGGTGCCCAGTCACTAACCAGAGCAGAAGGGTGCAATCTGAGCAGGCGTTATTACACTCAGTGCAGCCTGTACACATTTGCTGTCAGATGGACCTGATCTAAGACATCATATGTCTTCAGAACAGTTTGTGTTTAAGAAATGGACATAACAAGCTCAACCTTTTAACCAAAGGTCACATGTGACAGTGCTTAGCATGCATGTTGCAATGGCCTCTCCACTGTTTTTCACAACCCTTTACTTGTCAGACGAGGCTACAATGGATTGTAATATTGACAGTTTGATGTTTTTCAAAAGATGTGACCTCTTAAATCTACATCTGTGACTTTTTCTCCATATGTGTTGGCTTTGAAGCCTATATGTTAGTGTCCACCTAAAAGTTGGAAGTAAACTTTATAATTATTACTTTTTTTACTTTAGTTTTACATTAAGCAATGCAAAGTAAAATGGAAAATTGTGGAAATGATTAATAATAAATAACAATTGAATGCATGATTAAAATAAAATAACAACATATTGCCACAAATTTCTTGGTTCAATAGAAAATATGACAACATCAGGGGAAAGAAATGTTTGCTCGGTTTTTGTTTTGTTTTGTTTGTTCACATTCATACGTCATATTCTGTTCTTGGCCCCAGAGAGCTATGTCATTCACGTGTGTTTCATAACTAAATGTCGTAATTTGAATGCCATGTAACCTTGCAGTCCACCTGTGACAGCAGAGTGTATATCTTGCTGGCCATGTATTTATTTCTGTACAAAGGGGGGTGAGGTCTGTCTTTAGCGGGTTATTCTTACCCCAACAACATTTGCTCTGCAAGTCCAAGAGATGGCCTTGAATGAAGTTTGAGGTATATGACATCAATACTGCACTGGGCAATTGTACAAAGCAGATATTTACAGAGCACTGTAATGTTTTAACGTTTCTGATGCAGCTTCATTTCTTCATAAATCAGATCAACACTTGCTTTTCATGCACCAAAAATGATTTAAAGCTGAAATTAATGTGAAAATACTCAACCCGATCTCACGGCAATTCGTACATTTTTCACAAGGTGGCTTATTCGAATGAATTCGTATGACCACACTCGTACAAATTCATACGATTGTTTCCAAATCGTACGTATTTTACGAGTTGCACAATTCGTATGAATTTGTACGAATGACCTACACCTAACCCCGCCCCTAAACCTAACCATCACTGGGGTCGTATAAAATTGTACGAGTGAGGTCATACAAATTCGTACGAATAAGCCACCTCGTAAAATACGTACGAATTGGTCGTGAGATAGCGTTGAAATACTTTGTTGTTTTCCCTTTTAATGTGCAGAGACATAATTGGCAATAGGGAAACCTGTTTGGAAACCATCAGTAGTGTTCGCAAATGCATTAAATGACTGCATATTTAACCAAAAAATGAAAGTGTTGTCATTATTTACTCACCCTCATGTCGTTCAAAACCCGTAAGACCGCCGTTCGTCTTCGAAACAAGAATTAAGATATTGTTGATGAAATCCAAGAGCTTTCTGACCCTCCATAGACAGCAAAGGTCCTACCATGGTCAAGGCACAGAAACATAGTCAGGACATCGTTTGGTTCAAGCATAATTTTACAAAGTTATAAAATACTTTTTGTGCGTGAAGAAAACAAAAATAAACAATTTCCTCTCTTCCATGTCAGTCTTCACCGTGGTAAACTTTGCAATACATTTTCTTTGCACACAGAAAGTATTCTCCTTACTTCATAAAATTACGGTTGAACCACCGATGGACTTCTATATCCTTGCTACCTTTCTGGGTCTTGAATGTGATAGTTGCATTGCTGTCTATGAGGGGTCAGAGAGCTCTCGAATTTCATCAAAAAATATCTTAATTGTGTTCTGAAAATGAACGGATTTAGAACAACATGAGGGTGAATAATTAATGACAGAAATTTCATTTTTGGATAACCTATCCATTTGAATAATGAATTTAATACATTCTGTGAACTTTACTAGCAATTTCTGATGGAAAATTGTTTCGAATTAAATTATTTTCAGTCTGTTCAGACACTTCATAGTGGCTACATCTGCTACAGACCAACTGTACAGAAAAGTACCATTTTTGTAAATGTAAATGTAAAAATCATTGCAACTCCATTGGGTGCCACTATTATCATTTGGTGCGTCAATTACACACTTCACTTTTAAATGACTATTTCTTTTATATACATGGCATCATGAAAACTATTTGAGCTGACAGCACTTAACAACCTCTTCTGTTAAGTAGAAATGAAATGACCCAGCTAGTCCTGTCTGTGCAACAGCGCTCTTTATCTATTATTTATTGACATGAGACATTATGTTACACTGTCCCAGACAAAGCACTCAATGTGGATATATCTGGTGCATGAAGTGTCAAAGAGTGACATGCCAGCTATGACAGTTATGGTTAGCTAGCACACACACAAATACACACACTTGTGTACACCATACATACAGTACATCTTTCATATTTTATGTTCACATTTATCCTTCAGGCACAGAAAGAAGAGCCCCACCAGCACTTCTTTTCTTTCTTCCAGCTCTGACGCCCACCGTCAAGTCACCCCCTACCAAAATTTCTCTCATGCCAACCCACACGTGCCAATCACAGCTTGTTACCAACCTGTTCTTAGTCTTCTAGACAGACATTGACGCTAGGTTGTTAGCAAGAATAGGTTGTTTATACCCTCTCTCTTTCTTTCTGTGTCAGGATCATTATGGAGGAAGAAACCCTGCTGAGAGAGAGACTGCAGGCTATAACAGTGAGTATCAGGCTGGATTTGTATTCTTTTTGGTTTTGTGTAAAAGACAATTGAGGTTTTATATTGGCAAGTGAAATATTATCACTGTATACATTGTTATTTGTCATTGTTGTCAAGTTGATGCTCACAAAACCTGTCTGAAACATGTACAGTATATAACATATGAATTTTGCATTTGAATTATGTCTGGTAACCTTGATCACCTTAAAATCAGGGAAAAGCATCTCTCTTAACAGTGTAGTCATGATACTTCATCAACCTTAATGATATGAACCACTCAACCATTACTGGCCATCCAACAAATCCGAAAGATTCATCTATGTTTACCTGCTTTAAAAGTTTGTTGGTTTCTGTCAGTATATGTTTTCTATCAAAGAACACTTGAAGAGTGTTTATAGAGAAATCGGTCTATGTGTTATTTCTGTCCATACTCAGCCTTTGAGCTGTTCATATTATACATGAAGTCACGGTTTATTAGAGAGTTAAAAATAATGCTGCAAAGCCTTCCTCTCAAAAAGACTATATTAATTCTCTCTAGCATGCATGCTTGTGTTAATAGCAAGACATTAAAAGCCACTTATAGAAAAATAAACAACAAAAGAACACGGGGGGTCAAGGTGAAATGAAAAAAGGTTTAGGGTCTTTTTTACTTCACATAAGATGACTCTGATTTCTCAACAGGATAAAAGAAGAATTCGAGAGGAGATAGAAAAGAAACGAAGAAATATTGAAGAAGAGAAATTAAAACTACAATATCTAAAGGTATATTTTGATTATGAGTAATAATTATGATACTTACAGAATTATAATTATTGTTTAATACACACACACACACACACAATTTATATCATGCAATAGTATTTAATATATTTACTTTATATACATTTTTATAATAACAGTATAATCTTATTGAAAATAAATTACAAATATATTATTTATAAATAATGTATTCAAAAATAGTGTGGAATCAAAACATAAAAAGTTGCATATGCATTTCTTTTAATATATTTCTTTTAATTATATTTTAATATAATATATCATTGTTATATATTGTATTGTTATATTATGTATCCTATTATATTGGTATCCTAATATCAATATCACAGGATACATAATATAACAATACAATATATAAAAGTGATATATTATATAAAAAATATAATAATAAAAAATTACCTAAAAATCATTAAAAAATCATATATTCTCTCTATAATTGTATATGGAATATATGAATGTGTATATGGAATTAGTTTTTTTTTTATTTATATGATATGATAATATTACAAATATATTATGTATAAATAATATATACATATGCATGCATATATGTTTATAGACATAGAATATATATTGTTATTAAATATATTCTAATATGTAATAATACAAATGTTATTATTAAAAGAATAATAAATATTAATCGATGAACAGTTGATGCATGTTTGAAAATACTGAAATATATAATATCTTTCCAGCATATATCTAATAAATATCTAACATATTTAATATGATCATTAAATTATTGCAGCAGAATGCTTTTGCATTTTGTGATTTTGTAAGGTAATGTGTAAAGGTGTCATTTATTATTAATCTACAACACTGTAATGTAAATAAATAAACCGGCTGACACAAGATGCTATGGCCTTCCTCGAACATACAGAAAAAAACTCTACGGGAACAATGGCTGATGGACGGATTGAGCACCCTGAGCGAAGAGGAGCAGGAATCTGTGAAGGCCCAGACTGAAGATAACCAGCAGCAGACGAAACTCCTGCAGAGCAATATCGACAGGTACTCTCACATCTCCACAAATGAAAAGGGAAAAAAACTCTGATCACTAATGGTGTGCAGGGTTCACAGCTTCCTCTTTAATGAAAGATTATTCTTGTTTAACCACTGTGATGGGCTTTCAGTGTTAGCCAAGGGTTAGACAGACAGACCTCACTCACAGTATTACATAAACTGTCCACTTACGCAACCCGCCTTGGCAGTGAGAGCCTGCTGACTTACAACAAGCTTTGTCTGGAAAAAAACAACCATTATGCAAGAGGTCGTACCTGAAGCAGGAAGGATGACTAATACAACAAAAGGACAAAATAACAGAGAGAGAGAAAAAAAATCTTTTTCAGCTAGAACCACACTTTTACTTATAATAAGAGTTCTCATACAGTGCTGGGAGACACTCTCCCTGTCTGATTTCTTCCTGTGGAGCTTTATTTAGGATGGAAAGGAAGTGTGCTTTCCAGCAGCTCCTAAGATCGATTTGAAGGCCTTAAAGGACTCAAATCTCCAAAGAGCTTTCTCTTGATAAATACTCCACAGTATGATGGCTGCTGTTGAAATCAGATGGATTAAGAGCGAAAAAGCAATTTGATGAGAATCCCCACAATCCCAGGACAGAGGAGGCTTGTCATCTCCTGGAAGTACTAATCTTGACGTATAGGTTCATGGCCCCAAACAAAACATAAATGAGGGTAATCATTCTGAAACTCTAAAACTCCATTTTCGGTATCATAGAACAATACTGAAAAATGACACAAGGAGGTGCAATTAGAGTGACTTTGATGAAAGCAGCACTTTTTTTTGTGTGTTGTTCTGAAATCAAGTGTTTGTATGCAAACAAATAATACATGAATAATAATCAATTTCCAACATGTTGGTCTGGGTCTGAATCAGGATTTCTGGAAACTCTTTATAAATTCAAATCGTTTGCACACAGGCAACTCTAAATTGAAAATTGCATCATCATTTACTCACCTGTTTACTTCTAAACTTCTAAACCTGTGTCACTTTTTTTCTTTTGTAAAACACTGAAGAAGATACATTGAAAATGTAAAATTTCTCAGTATTACTTGTTTTCCATTCAACCAAAAATCAGTAGTGTCCAATGTTTTTACACCCCTTTCACTTTCATTGTATGTGGATGTTGTATTTGTGCTCTGCAGTGTAAATAAAGTCATACAGGTTTGGATCGATATGAGGTTGAGTAAATCAAGACGGAATTTTCATTTATGGATGAACTATGCTTTTATAAGTAAAAAATAAAATGTGTTGTATTATTTCATGCAAATATAACTTAGCTCAACTGAACAATCAGTAAAAAATATCAATTAATATGTGTATGAATAATATATATAAATATTATCACCTGCATCTTTTGCAGAATAAAGCAGGAAATTGCGGTTCTTGAGACACAAGAGCTGGAGCTTTCCGCGAAAGAGGAGATTCTTCTGAAGCAACTGAAGGAGGTGGAGAAAACTCCAGAGGACATCATAAAGGTATTGCTTGTGTATTCACTTTCAAAGGCCTGGAGACTCCTTACCGCTTATTACAACAGCGAGCCACTTAAATTGGATCAGCTTTTGAGTTGGGAACAAGGGAAATCATTACAATGCAGCATGCTGTGAAGATGCCCCTCGGTTTCAAATTGACGTCAAGATAAAATAGTTTGATGCCAGTTGCTGCTGTGAGGAAGGGATCGGCTTGCGTGATATGTGATCTGGTGTGTTTTGTATGGTTTTGTTCTCATCTCTTCATCAAATCTGCTTTTGCTACTGCACAAACTACTGTATTTCCCTGCAGGAAGTAAACGCAAATATCCGGCCAGGTAAAGAAAATTCGTCTTTTTTCTTGCTATATTGCTATTTGTACAGCATTCTTTCCCATGAAACTTCCTCAACAGACCTAAACATTGCTTATTACAGAGCCAGTCCAATACATCTACACGGCCATACCTGATGTCCCAAAGTCCTATACCCCCAAAACCAAGAGGAGAAGTGTCATGCCAGGAAAACATGAAACTGATGAAGAACAGGAGAAAAGGGGTACAGCGAAGGCTCTTGTTTACACCACTGTTAACTATTTGATGATATAATGAGCACTTGAAATATTCCACAAATATTTAGAAAGTGTAAACATGTCATCGAACTGTCCACTTCTGTAATTATAGTAATTCAAAGGATGTAAATGCTGTTTTCATTTTTAATGAAAAAAAAAATAATAATAAGATGTTATTCATGACTGTAATTATGAGCATGACACAGAATTATGAAAGAGACCCAATAATCAAAATATCACCAGCTGTACAGGATATTGTATCTAGCTACAGACTGCAAGATGACACATTTTTTATTAAAGCAATAAGCCACTAGAGCCCATGTGCTAGAGCCCATGTGTTTTTATTCATATTAATCATATTATCTAGAATATTTCCACCACCAAGTACCTAACAGTTAAAATGTTATTCCTAGCAAATGTTGTTCTTTTGAAATTTCTGAAAAAAAAAAAAAAATGTTTTTCACAAAAATATTAAGCAGCAAAACACTGATATAAATAAGAAATGTTTCTTGAGCACCAAATCAGCATTTTAGCATCATTTCTGAAGGATCATGAAACATTGAAGACTGGATTAATGATGCTGAAAATTCAGCTTTACCACAGAAATAAATAGCATTTAAAAATATTTACTTTTTGAGTAAAGCGTTATGATAATAAAAATAATAATGCACAATATTAGTGTTTTTACTGTATTTTTTTTATCAAATAAATGCAGCCTTAGTAAATATAGTAAAAAAAAAAAAATATTTCCAAAACCATTTAACTACTGATAAATATTTAATATTAATATTTAATATATATATTTTTTAAATCTCTTGATTTGGTTTGTGTTTAACACTGTTATTTCCTTCAGCTACACACACCATGAAGATCAGTGTGGAAAAAGATCTCCGCACTGGTGAGAGTCACATCCTTTCCACCGCCACCATCGCACCTCTGGATCTCCAACACCAAGGCATCAAAGTCTATGATGATGGGCATAAATCCGTCTATGCCTTGGCACCTGATGGACAGGGCTCCCAAAACGACATGAATGAGATGAGCCCTCTTGAAGTAGAGGAACTTCTGATGAAAGCCTCAGAGAAGAAAGACCCAGCAGATGTGGAATACCACGAAGCAGTGTTTTCAAGCCCATTCAGTCGACCTACAACCCCTCAGAGGACAGAAAGAGGCTACATCAGCCTTCATGGCCTTCAGATGCCCAACAAGAACCAGAGTCCCTTTCAGGCTGAGAACTTTACCAAACGAGAAGCCCTTTACATTCCAACCACTAAAACCAACCAGTATTTGGGCACCAACCAACTGGCTCAAAATGGATCATATGCTAATAGTGAATACAGCGGCGTAACCAGGATCAGCTCAGCATCTTCTCCCATACAAGAGTATGAGGAACAGCTTCGGATAACACCAACAGCAGACTCCGGGCTGGGATTCGGACGGTTTTCCCCTCTGCATCAAAAGGAAGACTCTAGTGCCAACTTTATGAGCTTCCTTCCTCCTGAGGTGGAATCTGGTGAACCCGTTACCATGATCTTCATGGGTTATCAGAACGTTGAATCAGATGAAGAAGATGAAGGAATCCAGGCTGAACTGGTAGTTATTAGTGATGACGATGATGAAGATTCTTTGTCATACCACCCTCTGGGCTACCGCAGCAAGATCTTCAAACCCAACAATATGGTGTACTGCTCTGAGATCAGGCCTGGTGCCATCAGAACCTCCAGCTCAGAAAGACAGATGCTTGGAAATGAAACCAGAGACCCGACAGACACAGGTACCGTTCGAGGAGTGAGAAGACAATCTGGTTTCTAATTCCACACTAACTTTCAGTTCCTTGCATTTCTTTGAGTCATTTGTAACCCTTTACAATAAAGTTCCATATGTTAACATTAAAGGGATAGTTCCAACCCGATCTCACGGCAATTCGTACATTTTTCACAAGGTGGCTTATTCGTACGAATTCGTATGACCACACTCGTACAAATTCATACGATTGTTGCCAAATCGTACGTATTTTACGAGTTGCACAATTCGTATGAATTTGTACGAATGACCTACACCTAACCCCGCCCCTAAACCGAACCGTCACTGGGTTACCGTCAGTGAGGTCGTACAAATTCATACAAATAAGCCACCTCGTAAAATACGTACGAATTGGTCGTGAGATAGCGTTGGACTGTTCACCCAAAAATGAACATTCTATCAATCCAAACCCTTAATACATTCATTTATCTTCAGAACCCGAATTAAGATTTATTTAAGATCCGACAAATTAAGTATCTTTCTGACCCTGCATAGACACAATGCATCTGCAATGTTCAATGCCCAGTAAGTTAAAATAGTCCATGTGACATCAGTGGTTCAAATTTAAGCAATAATCACAGAATTTAAATGATTATTAAAACTTTATAGTTATTGCTATAGTTATCATCATTGAATGTGCCTTTAATCCCCATTACTCATCATTATATACTCAAAAGAAGATATTCTAAGAAATCTCTTAACAACTGAAGCGAGTTGGCTCCAGTGTTGCTTGGATCTCAAAGTTTTTTATGGAGTGTTCCACAGAGGAAATGAAGTCATAGACTGAATCTAAATGAGAATAAATGTCGACAGAATTTTCATTTTTGGGTTGACAATTCCTCTTACGCATCAGGTATCATGAACAACCACTTTCATACCATTTATTAATATTTTAATGCTAATATTTACACATGCCAATACATTTTGAACATGTTTACTTGTATAAATTAGTTAATGTATTATGGTTAAACATGAGTCACATACAGTATAAACAATTAGAAATGTTCATTCTCAGTCCATGATACCTAATGATTTAAGAAAGCAAAGAAACATTACTGACAGCCGGACCTCTAAAAATACTAGATAAGACTTAACATCAACTAAAAGATCTGTCAGAGGAGTATTAAAGTGAACCCATCTCATCAAGTAAACTCTTGCTGCTTTACTTCCACCTAGTGGTCTATATCTTCACATTTTGTGCATGACATGCATGAAATCAAACTTGCTGCTTGTCATATAACAACTGTTTTGTTTTGATATGATTAATAATAAAAAAAAAACATAAATATATGCTTCGATATGTTAACTTGCTGCTTTGGAGATTTTTTTTTTTTTTTTTGTACACAAGAAGTAATACATTTATTATGGGTTTACCATAACACAAAAATATACCATGATAGCTATATAGTAAAAAAACTGTGAAAAAAACTGTGGTAACACTGTCAAAAATAAAAGATTCAGAAAAGAAATCCCATAGTCAGTTATTGTAGTAAAAATATCTATGGTATGGTGGCAGTGGTAAATGTTTGTAATGGCTGATAAAACATAATAGTTTTCTAAGATATCTTTTGGAACCAATATTCATTCTTTACACACGGTCATTATTTAGTTTCATTATAGGTTCACCCGTTTGCGACAGCTAATGTGTGTTTTAAGGTAGTTTGTCTCTTTTTTTTCTGCACCAGAATAATACACCGTTCCCGTCCATCAGCTATAATTGAACATTTTGTCCTTGGTAGCTTTTAAGACGCTGTGTCTGCTCAAGAGGTCGTTCATAACATCTGCTAAAGAGAGTGTTATGTAATAATCCTCGCCTTGCATTACATAAGGCGCAAAATTAATGCTAAAATCCTCAACGTTCTGCATATTCATTGTTTTCTCTGTTTTGTCATCCCCTGATTTTGGCACGCCAGGGCAGGATGAATGTGTTAACTGCAATCCCATCATCTTCTCTAATGACAGGCCACAGACAAATCAATTGATTTAATTGATTGATTGGATTGTACTGGATTTGGATTTGTTTGAAACAAACTAACCACCTGCATGCAGAATATCTAGGTGTGATTAAACTGAAGTATTTTTACTGTCCTCTCCAAAGCGCTGCCAATCAGACTGTCTCAGCTAGGAAAACACATGTAACCTCTCCAGATGCTGACATCCTGTATTTCCTGATGAGGATGAAAAGGACTAAGAGACTGATCTGGAAAAATAAATAAATAAATGCTCATGACATGAATCATATTTGAGTGCCCAAAACTGCATTTGTTCATCATTTCATGTTGTACATAATGTTCTTCATTTGACTGTTCTGTAAATAATGCTGTTTGTTGGTTTTTTTTTTTTTTTTTGTCCCTCTTTTTTCTTTTTAAATCAAATAGGGAAAATATCTGGTGGCTTACTGTACTTTTGCACCAGAAATTATATTTCAACACTACTGATATCACTCTTTTGTTTAACAAATGGTTGAAAAAAATACAGTATGCTGTATTTTTAATCAGTCGTGTTGTCTTATTTTCTAGTATATATATATATATATATATATACACACACATCCCTAAAACAATATACATTTACTACTATTTTAAATACAGTAAAATATTTTTTTGAGAGAATAACTTTTTTGTTAACCATAAATTTAGCAATTTCTAGAGAAAATAAAAGCAGGAAAAAATGGCAAATTGAGTAAAAAAAATATTTAAATAAACTTTTATTCAGAAAACAAGCTACATTTTTTTTTAAATAAACAAGTTTTAGTATTTTACACATTTTTCTTAGGAAGTAAATGTATCCTGTTTTTTTGTCCCTCTTTTTTCTTTTTAAATCAAATAGGGAAAATATCTGGTGACTTACTGTACTTTTGCACCAGAAATTATATTTCAACACTACTGATATCACTCTTTTGTTTAACAAATGGTTGAAAAAAAAAAACAGTATGCTGTATTTTTAATCAGTGGTGTTGTCTTATTTTCTAGTATATATATATATATATATATATATATATATATATATATATATATATATTAGGGATGCACCGAAATGAAAATTCTTGGCCGAAACCGAAAACCGAAAAAGAGAAAACCAAGGCCGAAAACCGAAACCGAAACACCGAAAGAAATTATGCCAATTATTAGTACCATTGCATTTATTGCTATGACCGTGTACTAACTTTACTAAAATTAAGACATTGCAATTGCATAAATTAATATTAAAGTTTCAAAGATAATTACAATTACATAACTTATTAAAAAAAAACAACAACATAAAAATACATAATTACAAATGATGGAAATATTTATTAAGCACATTGCAACAATGCACAGTATAAAATAAAATTCAAACTAAAAATGTATCCCACTCATGTGTATATTTAATAATAATGGACCTACTGGCCTGCAGAAAGGTTTTAAAATGAACAGTTCTCTCATAAAAACATAGTGCATTTACGTGAAGTGCATTTGAATTTTTTCCATGTAGGACTAGAAAGTGCATTACTTCTCCAGTTGGCAAGACTGTTATCACTTCTGGGGATGGGGACTTCAGACAGTTAACCATCTAGCTGTTGAGCAGTTGAGCTTGTCATCTGCCTGACATTTGAGAAATATTTGAGAGAGTGTATTTAAATAGGACCAGGGCATAAATAAACATTTTTATCAAATTAAAGCAGAAATCTAGCAGAAAATCTAGCATAAATATGGCTACAATCTGATATTATGTATGTGTGTGTGTGTGTGTATATAGTAGCCTAAGAACAAAATAGCCAACGTATTATTATTATTTGAGGCACTTTCTTGCAGAATTCCACTGAACATATCAGACAACGATGGTGCATGCCACTCATCTGGTGCAGAGACAAGTCTTTTTTTCTGCGCTCTGATCTGTCTCCTGCACTTGGCGCTTCTCCGTCTCCACGCGGGTTCTCCGCATACAGCGCGTCCTGGATCATTTCTCGTGCGCGCTGCCTTATTTCCGCATCCAAGTAATGGTCTTTATAACGCGGATCAAGCACATTCGCGATGAAGTGCAGAGGATCCGAAAAGATCTCAGTGAGACGTGTGCTAACAGACTCTATAAGACTGTACTTTTCTTTGTTTTTACTTCGTGATCCGTCTTAATCTCTTTGTTAGGAGCGGTTTTAGTGCTGCGAATAAAGGAATACGAAGAGAGAGAATGTTCTCACTGGTGTTAAGTGAATGTCGCGTGGAGCTCGTGGTCTGCGCTATGCAGGTGCACGTGCAGGTCGCAGTTTCTGTTTGCGTCATCACAACATTTCGGCGTGTTGTTTCGGTGATAAAAGTCTATCGGCCGAAAACCGAAAAGGCCATTTTCGGCCGAAAATTTTCGGTGGCCGAAATTTCGGTGCATCCCTAATATATATATATATATATATATATATATATACACACACATCCCTAAAACAATATACATTTACTACTATTTTAAATACAGTAAAATATTTTTTTGAGAGAATAACATTTTTGTTAACCATAAATTTTGCAATTTCTAGAGAAAATAAAAGCAGGAAAAAATGGCAAATTGAGTAAAAAAAAATATTTAGATAAACTTTTATTCAGAAAACAAGCTACATTTTTTTTAAAGAAACAAGTTTTAGTATTTTACACATTTTTCTTAGGAAGTAAATGTATCCTGCCTTACAGTAAAATGAAAAAAAAAAAAATCAGTAAAATACAGTAGTTTTTTTTGTTGTTGTTGTTGTTGTTTTTACAGCTGACATGATTCACATCAAAATTGGTCTAAAAGACGTGACAAGTGTTTACAACTGCAGTATTATTTCTGAGTCACTTGATCTTCGACTTGGCCACTGTGTCAGTGCAGAGGGCAGGTTTTGAGAGGATAGTCATAAACCATATATGGCCGATTTTCAAAATATGTCAAACCCATTACATGAAACCTTGAGAATATGCTTGATTGACAGAAAGATTTAAAGAAATTCCTGCGACTGTGTGTGTGTGTGTGTGTGTGTCGGAACGGCTGAGGCTGCTCAGCTATTGGCTGTTTCTGGTACATTCAGAGTAAGTCACAGTCTCTGTGGTTACAGAGAAGCAGAGCTTCAGCCAAGACAGAATCGCTGAGCACGTACCCTGTCCTCGCTCTGCTCGTAACACACAAGGTAGGACACTGAGAACTTTATGAATAGTCAGACTTCTACTTTATGAAAAGAATTATGGGGTGAATAAACTTGTTTAGGTGTCATGCTGTTGGAGATTGTGCTGGATTGTTATTTTCTTATGGGGTGCTGTAAAAAATATAATATTTTTGAGATGCTATGACAAACAAATGCTAAACTTACTGGATTTGTGCTGATATGGTCTATATTTTTTAGAGATTTAGATTTTTGTTTGCTCTGTCTACTGTATTTTATACGAGACTTAATATTGTTGCATTATAAATGTGAGAAATACGATCAGTGCATTGATATTTGGTATGTATAATAGTTACATTTTTTATAAGCTGGCATGTTATGGATTTTTTTTAGAATTATGGATCAACCATATCAATAAAACCCATTATATTTTAGTCTTGTATTCATCAACGTCTTCTCTGACTTGACTCTTAAGTGTGAAAATGTTGCCATCGCTGTGGAACAACCTGAGAAACAGAAGCTGTGAAAGTTTAATTAAACCCAAGCTGCTTGTTCAAACCTCAAGCACTTCAGAAAACGTGGAATCTGAGATGTTGACAGACAACATCAGCACTGGGCTTCACAGCTGAATGTGTATGTGTGTGAGTGTGTAGGTGTGTGAGTGTGTGTTTTAGAGTGAATTAAAGTGTCCGCGTGGGTGAGTGGAGGCGTGTGTGTGTGTGTGCCTGGGGTAAATGTGAGGCAGGGAGGATCCTCTTTGGAAATGATTACAGATGAGAAAGTCTCCTGCTCCATTTCACACTCCCATTAATGCAGAGAAGAGCAGAACCACATGAAGCCACATGAACTGCTATTAATATGTCAGCAAAAATATGGGTAACTTTTTTTATAAGCCTGCATGCATAATTTATTCATAAAATCCAGTATTCATAATGGCTTATAATACAACTTAAAATCAGGTATGATACTTTATAAATTGAAACCACATTTATAACTGAAAATCCACAAAATGTAATGTATTATAATGGATTATTATCTTGAATATAAGATATAGTTCAGATTTGTAATCACTTAACACTATAACATTCTATGACATCTAAATGCCACATATATATATATATCTCATTTCAACTTTGTTCATATATGTTATAATATTTATAAAAATGAACAAATTATGTTATTATTAATAATAACATTTTATAAACATAATTTTATAAACATACTGTATATACCATTTTATATCATAATATATGCATTTAATTTTCCTTTTCATATTCGGTCAAGGTCTAAAGTATTATTTGTTCTTCATTCACATATATTTATTCATATTCATTCTGTTGCTGTATTAAAGACACTTTTTACTATTTACAAGCAGCTTCAAAAAATATTTTCTCGAAAAGTACAATGTAATCAGTTTATTATGGTCATGTGTAAACAAAACGAACACTATCATTCAAGTCATTTTTCCTTCCAAGCTGATAAAGCTCTCGAAATTCTCCATTTGAGACATTTGTGTCTTAGTCCGCAGTGCTCTCAGGCCGCATAGTGACATTTTTTCTCATCTGAGAACATATCCAAGGGCTCAGTGCCAGTCACATGTGTATGAATGGCCACCTACGCTCTGGCCCCCCTGCACCTCTTACTGTGATGCTCCACGCAGGTTATTATTTCATTCTCAATAGAGCAACCTTGAGCCTAAAGTGCTCTTTTTCTTTTTCACTCAACAGTTCAAAAATATATTTTTCAAGTGCATTTATTAGTGATAGTTCCACCCCAAACTGTTGCATTCTCTATGACATCACTTCCTAAAAGAAGTCATTTTAAGGAAATTATATCACATGACCTCACTGAAAAGCCACTTATTGATCAGTTAGCAATAACAATGGAGCGACCAATCAGAGTTGAGTGTTTGTACTAGGAAGACGCCCTGAGGGGACCATTAACGCCAACATCAGTGACATCAGGCCAACTCGCAATGACATTTCTGCCAATAACTCTCGTATCAGACCAAGTTCACTTCATACTCATGCATCCACAACATATTTGCACAAGCTCAGAGTGCTTACAGGTTTCACCGAGAAGATTTTCTTGGCAAGGTGGAGATGATCTCCTTCTGGCTCCTGTTTCTAAAGCTCACGGTAGGTTCTGGGACACGCTGGTGCCGCCGCCTGCCTTCAATGCAAATGTTATTGTCACTGAATAATTTATGGAATACAGATTGTCATGACACAAATGCTGAGACGGAGAGGGTGTGAGAGTGTTGAAGTTTTCTCACAAGCTGAGCTGCTAGAGGAGGAGTCGGGGTAGGGGGGTGTTACCATGGTAATTAACACTTAACGCTTGTCATTTTCATGAGGCTTTGTGCCTTTGTGTAGCTTGATTGGGGTGAAATGGGCAGGCGCTGAAGTGGATGGTAATTTCACATAATTTTGACTGTTTTTAGTGGCCGCATTAGCATGCCGCTTGAGTTTTGAATGATTGTGGAGACTTTCATGCAGTGGTGGTAATTATACCAAATGGGCATCAAGGAAAAGCTAGACGGTGAAAGTATTTCAATCCATTTTAAAGTGATGTAAACAGCTTATGAAATCTGTGAATGGTGCTGTCAATTCGTGCATTTTGATTTCAGCACAACTTCCATATTGTACTGATATCGCATTATGTTCAGCCTGAAAGAGTGTAATTGTGGCTTTGATGTTCTGAGGGGAAAAAAATAAAACCCTTTCTAATCCCCATGGCAGCTGATTTCGTCTGTCGGAAAGAGTTTGAGCGTTAGATCACACTCTTTCTTGGCACTTGGTACGAATGAGATCAGAAAAATCCATGTAAACAACACAAGCTGCCATGATCAAATGCTCTGCAGTGGCGCATCAACAAGAACAGACAAATAACGACGTGCAGTGTGTGATTGATTGTTAATTCTCAAATAATATGTCCTCTCAATATGTATAGAAATATGAAAATAAAATATAGATATTAAAAAAATAACCTGCGGTCAATGAGGATGTTCACAGTCAGAGGATTTCACCCTCATGGGATTTTCTTCTTTCTCTTCCTTCCCTGGTCTGATTCAGAGTCTGTGCTGATTAACTGCGGGACAAAAGTTTCATGCATGAGGAGAAGAGCCAGTTCTGCAGTCTTATATAATGAATCTACTTATTTCTGCCTACTAAAACCCACTTTTGTGAAAAAAAAAATCACTGTAATAGTAAAAATTGCTTCCACTTTATTCTTATACGCTTGAATAATCTCATATAGGACATAAATGTTGCATGTATTACATAAGGAAGCCGAGGTGAATTTCAAATGCCTGTTTGTATACATAAAAAATGGCTTTCACACTATGCGTTAAACAGATGTAAAAAGGTGCGATTTGGCAGAGACACTTCAAAAGGTAAGAATTTCTATGCAGTATGAAAGTAACACTTAACTAACCTGTTTTTTGAGTGCTGTGCTATTACAACAACATGGTGTTTCAACACTTGTGCCTCAAGATTAGGGGAAAAATCATCCAATTGCTTGATGTGTTCAGGAGTGCATAAACACTTTTTCATCCTAGCTCCCATTAGAATTTGTGATTGTGTGATCTCATTTCTTCTTTTCTGAAAAAAATTGGATGCAGCAAACTACTCGAGGTTATTTGACTCAGAATACTATCTCTACCAGTCTTTTTTATTAAATTTTTTTTTTTTTTTTACATTAAATAGGCTGTTTTGTGCTTCCCTCTTACAACTACTATTTTGCATCTGTTCTAATTCAGACCAGGTTTTGTCTGAAAAAAAAGAGACCAAATTAATTTCACAATGTTCAGTTTTGTTAACGGTCAAGGCATATGAATCGCATATCCGTTGATGCGGGCGGATCAGTTAGTCTACTAAAAGTGTCTCATTCATCATTTTTCAGTGCAAATCAATTCTCGAGGAAATGAATATCATGAGCCAGTTCTTTTTTTGTGAATCACAGAAAAAAGACACGTAAAGCCTGAATCCAAAGTAATTCTAAAACAAGAATTCATAGAGTCTGATCTTTTAGTGAATCAAAACCAGTAAATCAATCTCACATAATCTACTGATCGCAATTTGTTCATTTCGTTATTTCGACTCCATTAATCATTTGATACCATATGTGTTGTATGCCTACTATTGTTCAGTGTGCCACTTTTTATTTTTAAATGTTTTGTGTATTCTTATTTAAAATTAACAACAGAGTCGCATCTGTTCCTCAGATCGGTTATGGAACCATTAAAGAGCAGAAATGAATTACTCAACATAAAATGCAATCAATTGTGCAACAATTTCTAAATATTTTAGTGGTTTTATTTAAAAGTTATCGGTCGAGCAGGTTTTAAAACTCAGAACTTCTTGCAAGGAACATTACTGTAACCAAATCAGCTCAAGCTCAGGTAACCCCTTCAGACTGAAAACCTAGCCCTTAAATAAGCCCTGAAAAACTTTCTTGTAAATTTAGCATTACATAAGAACTGTACTAAACATGAGTGGGTGCAAATTAGTTTTGATATGCTTTGAATGTTTTGGTAATTAGGGAAATTAGATTTCTTTTGCTGCTTTCAAATTTATATGTCATCCTTTTCTCTTGCAGGGAGCTACAACTGAACCTGAAGAGGGGGATAGACTGGAAGAGATTGCAGGTTTTTCTCATCCTGAGAATCCAGAGCATACAGAGCAGAAGTCCCTGTCTGAGCCTGTAACCATGGAGACAAGTGAAAACTCCAGCACAGCTAACATAATTGATTGTGAAATGGAAGTCCTGGAGACTCAGATACCTGAGAGCAAGGACACAGGAAACAAAGATGAACAAGTCTGTTATGATGCTGACATTTTAGAGTCCATTAGTACAAAAGTTGTGGCTGACATTTTAGCAGGGCTACCTCCTACGGAGACCAAGGCTGATGATCTGGAAGATGTTTACAGTGCGAAAGAGGCGCTTGTCTTGGAGGATACCCAAGAGGAACTTTATCGCAACGAGTCAATTACCTCTTCAATATCTGACACTCCGTCAAGTGCTGAGAGCGTGTATGAGATTGATGTCACGCATAAGAGACAAGATTCACTAAGACAGGAACCAATGGAGAACATAGCACCCCAACCAGATGATGTTGACGATGGAGAAATGTTAGACCAATTGGGTATTGACTCACAGGAAGCCATTGTAGAAAGTTTTGGATGCGAAGATCCAGAAGAAACCATCCTTGAGCACTACATCCGAGAGGAAGTTCTGTCAGACGTCTCCACAGAGTCTTGCCATGACCCAGATGAGCTAGAAGAGTGTCTTCAGGTCGAAATAGCTGCGGCGTCATCAGACAGCGAAACCGATGAGAAATGGAGGAACATCTTCTCTTCCTCCATAAATAGGGAAGATGATGATTCCTACATTGACAGTCTTGAGCTAAGTGCACAAGAACTCTTTATTCAAAAACCTACAGTTGGGAATACTGAGGACATTTCAAAGGAAACTGAAGAGCTGGAGATTCCGGTGGAAGAAGAAGTTCTAGAACAACCCGAAAATGAGCCAGTTCAGCAACCCCAAGATATATCTTACAATGCTTCTACCCTGTGCCATGTCTTGTCCAAGATTTCCGAAGATGACGAGGAGCTCACAAGAGCAACCCACAAGAGCAATTCATTTGATTCCGTCAAATCCGATTCCAGCAAAAAGGTGCCGAAAGATTATTGTGTGATTCAGGAAATGAAAAGCGAGAACGTCAGCACAGAACACGTGGATTTCAAAGTTGCTCGCCAGCAGTGGCTAGAGATCGAAGAGCAAACGAAAAACTTGACACACCACCCAAGCACACCAACAACCCGATCCGGCACCTGCCAAGGTAGTCACAGTTTCATGTATACACCTGTCCGCAACATCGAAAGGCCAAAGAGGGATCTTGATAACTTGTCGCTTGTAGAGGATTACGCACACACCCAGTTCAGCCCTTGCTCTGAGGATTCAGGCCTGGACGACTCTAGTTACAGATCACCATTTGATGATCCAGAGACTCCAATTGAGAAAGAGATTCGCTTAACCTTGGAGCGCGAGGAGAACCTAAAGCGTCAGAGGGGAATGTCAAAATCATACTCCAGTGACTGTGTGCAGATAAGGGCGAGATCAGTCAACTTGAACCCTGGAAAACTATGCCAAGAAATCGATGAGAAAAGGAAGCTGTTAGAAGACCAGGATGATGATGGAGTTATATCCAAATATCTCAACAACCAGACGCCTTCTTTCATCATTACCTCCTCACCAACCAAGAGCGCACAAAAACAAGACATGGCTGCCAATAATGTTATCATCCTCGAGCCTGAGCCTTTCCCTCCAAGTCCAAGGCATGGAAAAATGGTGTCCTCTAAATCTGCTGACTGGAGATCTGAAGATACCCCTAATGTCATCATTTTGGAAACATCGAACCTCATCGTTCGAAGTGCATCTGAGTTCAACTTGAATTCTGCCTCTGAGGAAACCCAAGAGAAGATGTTCCTTAACAACCCATTTTGTAAGCTGCGGTCCAGGAGTACGATATCTCTAGTTGACGAGGAGATTAAGATGGTGAAGCAGCGAGAAGAGGAACTCAAGCGTCAAAGAGCCAGTGTTTACTCGAAGGATCACTTCCTGATGTCTCCAAACCGTTTGGACTGCTCATCGTTTACAGGTATTTCATGCCAAGAGAAAAACTACAGATTTTTTTCATTCTGTTGATCTTAACTAACGACTACATCACTGAGACTGCAAACATTGCAAGATCTATTTATTCTTGGTTGTCAATTTAATTGCAGATGATGTGCCAATTAAATGTAAATCATCCCCATCATCTCCAATGAAAACATGCAGAATGGATCGTTCAGCTTTGTCATGTGATCATCGAGTAAGTAAATGCAAATAATATACATTCAGTGTCAGAGCAAAAGTTGGATATTGTATCGACAACATGGAATTATAATTATCGTCATCTTATATCGAAGAAAAAATTAGAAAATTAATTCACTTTTATTGTTCTCTCACTAGTTTCCTGAACCCTATACTGGAGGCCGACGTAAAAGTGCCATGGCTCTGCGCTGGGAGGCAGGGGAGTTTGTGAACAATGAGTAGAAATGTACACTGACGTCAATTTGCAGCTGTTTTACATAAGAGAATTTTCAAAGCTCAAACTCGTCTGTTTATTGTGATAGCATATACACCTGCTACTGCTGCTTGTGTGACTTTCGTAAAGATCCAGAAAAAAATCTGCATACGCCGAGATGCCTAAATGTTATTTGAATGTACGGTTTCATGCATATTTGTGATTCCTCTTTAATGAGGTATATGGAGAGACTTATAGACCATATTTTTAGTGTTTTGTCTACGAAGCTAAGGAGAATATGTATTGTATATTCATATTGTATTTTCTTGTAGCGCCATGTTTGTATATCCCTAAATTATATGAAAATATGAAGCAGTATTACAGGGTTTTAGGATAAAAATTAAGTGAAAATGCATACAAAATGGATGTATTTTGTTAAAGATCACTGAAAACACATCAATTTGGTATCTTTTATCAAAAGAACATTTTTTTTATAATCAATCTGACTGCTCTAATAAGTCAGTATTAAAACCGTTAATCTATTTAGTAATTATACTAGTAGTAATCTAAGAAAATTACCTCTTGTTTTGTTGTCTACAGATAATGTGCATATTTATGTCAAACCGCCTTGCTTATAAAACAGTATTGCTTGCTAACCTTTGAATCCATGTCAGTCTCAAGAAAATGAGCTTTGCATACCATTTGAACATTCCTGTGTTCAAAATACGAATTCAAAAATAAACGTCAATTAAAGTCAATTGCCCATTTTTACTACAACAGTTATTTATGTTGATGCGAAACCATACCATGCTGCCTTTGTATTAAAATAACACTTCACAGGAGTAAAAACTTCACACACGGAAATTATTACACATACATACAACTGCATTAAATTCATAGTCTAAATAAATAATTGATCAAAACATGGTTAATCAAACCCATGATCCTAAAGGATTAAAATAAAAATTAATAAAGATAAATAAAAATTGTATGCACATATTTCAGAAGATAAAGCTTGTCACACGGTTTAATTTCAAAAGTTTTATTTAAAAAAGTGATTTGAATCTATTTGAAAACTCAAATAAATTATCCATGTCATCCCCACTACATTCAGTCTTTGTACAAAACAGACAAATTGTTAATAATATTTACATTTCAGGCAACAGTAATTTTAAAAAGTAGTCTTTAAACCAATATTAGGCACTAGAATCAAGAATAAGGTGGTTAAAACATGATTAATTCATATTTAGGAAAAAAATAAAATAAAAATTATAATACAGCATCAAGAATAATTACTTGATCTGTAAACACTAAATTGAATGCGGTCACCAAATATCACACAATAAAATAGATGTTCTTCAGATCTAAAGGTTTAAAAAAGTGAATCATGAAGAGATTTAAATGAGCAGAAGTTGTTCTTTACGAAAAAAAAAAAAAAAAAAAGGTACGCTATATTGAACATATGTAAACCAAAAACAAATCAAACAATTTCATTCTAATAACCAATGTAAATGGACAGGTTGTCAGTCGTAATTAAATCCTACTCTATATTTCTTTGGCTTGTTTTAAAATAGGCATGATTAGTGAATGTGTAAATGACTGCTAAGAGTGTGTCATAATGCACTGATGGTCCAAAGGAGAACATTTAGTAATCCCAGATTTCCACAAAGATAAATAGCCAGCACTATGTTTTTAAAACAAGATTCCTGAAAAAAGAAAAAGAAAATGCAATAGACATATCAAGTTATATCGTCAATGAAATGCATGTGCTTCTTATGAGAAAGTACTCACAAACTCACTCACCGCACTAGAAGTCTCATTCTCATCAGGAACAAACACCATCTCCATGTCATCAGAATTAATATGTTCAGTGTAGATTTTGACATTTTTTAAATATTTACCTGAAAAACACAAGTATAAAAATAGTGAATGCAATTAAATATATAAAAACATATCTGTGGCCTTTCAGACTGATTAGCATTCAACCCAACATTTCTATTGTTACTGCAGTATAAAACCTTTTACAATTTAATGGATTCATTAAACACAAATTTCCTGCATAGGCGCAAAGAAACACTACACATAAAATAAACAACTGCTCTGAAATGAATACAGAACACACGTCTGAGGGCAGTTCACTGACCTATAGAGAAATATCCCCTTCGATGGACATCCAGAACCAAATCTGCCAGTACAAACCACACCACAATGGCTGCCAGGACCCCTGTGGACCACGGAGCAGGCAGGAACAGAGCTTGCTGATGGATCCCGAGGAAGATGGTGACAACTAAATCATGAAAACACACAGCTTTTTTATTGAATTTACAAAGGTGATTTCTTCTGTTAGCACTGTTGTTAATATGGATCTGAATCGCATTATTAACTGTTCCAGACTTTTCACAGCATTTTTTCTTACCAGCCACAACTTGAGCTGCTGTTCCTGTTCCAAAATGCATCCAGTTGAAGATATATCTCCTGAGAGCAGGTTATACAGAAAAGACATTTAAAAACATGACTTATGAATTTATATTTGTAAAACAGTGTCCTACACAACAGGTTTCTAAAATAGTATAGACAACATACAGAACAACAAATTCAGTTAGCAGCGCGAGGCGTCAGCGGCTTGGCCCCTTTCTGAGGAAAGTTCTAGTACATGTCTGTCCCCCCTTGGTGCTCTCTCACCAGGTGGACAGGCATGCGCTTCGGCATGGCATGATTGGATATTGTTTCCCAAAGTGTCCCCTAGAGGGGGATGCAGCTTGAATCCCTTGAAGGGGAACGTCTTGGGTTACTAATGTAACCATGGTTCCCCTAGAGGGAATGAGAAGCTGTGCCCCTCGCCATGCCTTCGGCTAGCCTGTTTACATCTCCTTAGACATCGGAGTAGGTGA
Source organism: Carassius auratus (assembly GCF_003368295.1). NCBI lineage: Eukaryota > Metazoa > Chordata > Actinopteri > Cypriniformes > Cyprinidae > Carassius > Carassius auratus. Next base: position 18,756,297 of record NC_039266.1, read on the forward strand.
CGTATTCAGCAGGTGCCTTTTTATACTTTCAGGTATCAATCTATGGTTCATTATGCTTTCACGATTCAAATATCTAAAGTCACGGTTCGGTTTAATACGACACAGCTGTGTCACAGTTTGGGGGTAGTTGGGTAGTAATTGCATCACAATGTTGGAAATACTTCTGTTTTATACCATGAAGGCGAGCCAATGGATATCACATAAGCAAACTTGCAAACTTTACGTAAGAGTTATGATGGTAAAAAGTCCTAAACTCAATTCATGACGACGAAAGTGAAAGTAAAAATGGAATGACGGAGTCATGACGGAGCTTTTGGCATCTGACGCTACATATTCTCTCAGAGATGACAAGAGACTAATTTACTTCAACATATTCTATGGTAGGCTATTATAGATAACCGTTTTAATTTATTTCCTTAATATTGCTCTTGTGACCCGTACACACACACACACACACACACACACACACACATATACATATATATAAAGAAACATAGAAGCTTTTCATTTCATTGATTTTCATTGATGACTGCAGTGTTAATATTTTAATTATAGCCCTATAATTCATTGTATGATAGACAAGACCCTTTTTTTTTAAACATTTTAATTGAGGAGTAAATAACCTGATCTTTTGTTATCCTTGCAGCACGTCAGTTATGCAGTAGGTTAATCGCCTGGAAAATTAACTGTAATTTCAATTTGATAATAAAAGTATTTACATAATAATAGGCCTACATTAACTGGAGATGCCAAATCCTCTTATTATTGCCAATAAATGATGTTTATCTCCGTTTATCTCTGGCTATTGTCGATACAAGATTATCTTTTATTTTCCAAAATGTAATAGGATTAGTCCAACGTATTGTTCAGTTTGTAAAGCGTAGGCTACCTAAAGCCTCATACCGAATGGTTCAATACGAATAAGTGTATCATTACATTCCTAATATACACACATACATACATACATACACACACACATATATATTACCCCTAATGAAACACAAAGGCGTTTAAAAGACAGAACCTTATAAAACAAATTAAGTGCTCTGTGTATGTTCAGAAAACCATACATATACTATTTCTCACACACTTTATACAGAAAACCCAGACTAATCACTACATTTGCCAGTGTATGTGCAGCACACAATTAAACCACATTGAGACATTTTATCCAATTTGACAACAATATGGCATTCTATTGTGACAATATGCATTAAACTATAGCAAAAACACTTAAAATATAACATCTGATACCTAATATAAAAAAAATATATTAGAAAATATTATGCAGTACATAGTAAATATTGCTTTGTATGCTAGTAGCTCCTTCTGGACATTTGTTTTCTGGCTGTATTGTGCTGCACTGTTACTAAGCTTTACCTTGAGGCATCTGGTGCAGGTCTGAAAAGTGCCATGACAGGTTGGATGACAGCAAGTGCCATGACAACACAGCCCAAATAGGGGTGTATTCCTGCCCGCTGTGGATAATACAATACAGATTAGAATCCACTGTATACATGAAGCTAATATTGTCAACAAACTCTGATTCAACAAACTTCTTGAAGCAATGAGTAATGGCAGGAAACAGCATTTCGAAGGCTGCCAAAGTAAAAGGTTGATGGGTATTATTTTGTATGGGGTCGGGTTTGGCGTGGAACTCGATGCCCTCTGCTGGTCATACACAGAAGCTCTGACAGATACTTGGCAAGAGGGATGTCACAGATGCCCCTGTTGAGTCACAAATGTGTCCCACATGCTTAGCCTTACGGATGGATACACGTGTCGGTTTGAGGCTCAAATTAACCAGCACTTGCAGACTTAATAAGACACTCAATCAACACGGTGCTTGATTAATCACTGAAGAAAAGTGGGTACGTTTTTCCAAAAACAGGCCAAAAAGATGCCACATGGTGGGTCGCTTCTAATGAACATGGGATATTAATTCGCTCGCTTTCTTATTCTGAGCAGACAGCATGTGGGTCTGACACATTGGCAGTGCTATTGAACAGTCAGTGGTGTGTGATGAAGGGGGTGAAAATATGACACACTGTTAAAGCATGAGTATTACTCAGACATTTATGTGTGTGTGTGTTACCTTGCTCCAGCCTCCCCTGTACATAAAAGGCAAAACAAAGCCGCCCAAGGTGAGTAGAACTGTGAGGGCCATTAGCATTCGATGTAACTGTGGAAACAAGAAGCCTTGATCATTCACATTTGAAAACTAATGAAATCCTCATTGTATGAAACGAGCTCTTACCTGAAACCAGACCTTTTGGCCCAAAATATTCCTTTCGGGCCAATCTGATTTGAAGTATCGTGCCATGATGACACCAGCACTGACTGTCGATGTCCAGGCGATCAGCATGAAAGCCCCTATAGTTACAAACAGACTCAGAACATTCTACAGAAAAAATGCCATCGATTTTAGTAAATGTTGCCACATGGGTGTTACTATGTGATTAAAAGGGTGTTTGCTAGGATGATGTTTCCTGCCAAGAGACTAAACCAGTTTTATTTTGGTATATACTTATATACTTTTATAATAATAATAATAATAATAATAATAAATAATAATAATAATAATAATAAAAATCCTATTTTCAATTAGCTTTTATTTTTATATTTTCATAACATTTTTTAATGGAAATATTTTGTAATATGCACTGAAATGTTATTTCTGTTTTAGTTTAGTAACTTAATTCAGGTTCCTCAAAAACTCAACATTTCTAATTTTCATGCATTTTTTTTTCTTCTCTAAGTTTCATTTGAGTAATTAAATATTTACGCTCAATTTAATTTCAGCTGTGTTTCAGTTGACAATTTTTATAGATTCTTATAATGATCCAAATAAATGACTCTTAATTGTTTTAGTTAAAAATAAATAAACCCAAATATGTCCAACCCCACAGAATTCTTCTGTATAAATGTCAAGGTGAATTTAGAGGATTTTTGCCACTTCCCCCCCTTTTTTTATTGCAATCCAGGTGAAAATCAATTAATATATGCACTGTATAGCTCCCTGGATATCATACTATAAATCCCAATCAGTATATAGTTTTATTATTTGGCCTCACCATGATATTTCATGAGCAGGGGTGATCGAGAACCAGTTAGATCCTCAGGAGGTCCCGTTAAAACTCTCTGATAGGTTGAAATCAGAGGCTGGCGGTCATGTCGATGAGTTTGCCCTGGAGAAAGAGAAACGAGTCTATTGACACTACTTGCCAATGAAAACAAACAACAATGAAGAAAGGAAAAAGCAATCTCTCACCATCTTCAGCTCGACCATGAGCCATGAAGAGGTAGTACATCTGGTCCAGACTGAACCGGTTCAGATTCTCAGGTGGGAGGACTATGTCCCTGCGGAAGCTACACTGAATCACTCCATCTGACAGCCTCCACGCTGTGTCTTTCAGAACGTTCTAGAAATTGAGCACAGACTTTAAAGTGAATTTATTGAATAATGCCAAATCCATTTATTCTCTCTTCATCTGTACCAAAAAAAAAAAGTGCAAAAGTACAAGGGTACAAGTCTAATCCTAAAAATGTATAAAAAAAAAATATATATACATCTTATTTTCCAAGTGTTCTAAAGCCATAGCTTTGTGGGAGAAGCAGAAGGTTCATTCATTTTGTTGTTAATTAAAAACCTTGTTTGAAAAAGAACAACATGGACATTCTGCAAATCATCCTTTGTGTTTACTAAGTCACATGGTTTTCAAATTACATTGGGTCGAGTTATTTAACTTTAAACCACTGAGCACGGTTTGTCATTTTCGCTGTCCAATCAATCCAACTATACCTGTGAAGAGTATTCTGGGTGAGTCCGTCCAGAAACATATGCAGCCTTGATTTCAACTCGGTCGGTGTCTCTAATACACAAGTAGACGTCATCTTTCCCCTGAAATGCACAACACATTGCTATTGTTTATGCCAAGACATACGATTATGTCATTTAAAAGCATAATTATATTTTGTTGTGTTTTTTTTCATTTTTGTGTTTATTCTTGAACAAAGTCAGTTTAGTTTATTTAACTATTTAGTGTAATTTTTTTCTAACATTTTCTTATATTTAAGTTTATTTTATTTTCTTACATACATAAAAGAACATGGTGCTTGTCATGATACAAAAGGTCAAAGTAATGTTACACACAATTAGATGAGAAATAAGAAATTATTATAAGTATCCGTGTATATTACCATCCATTTGTCCTCTGATAAGGCAAAGGACACGTAACCCTCCGCAGGTCCACTGAGCTCAAACATCACACTACTTTCCAATGCCCTAAAAGACAGGAAGTGACACGCAATGTCGTTTTGTGGGTCACAGCCCTCTGGATCTCTCAAACAGGACTTCTCGCTTCCACAGCCCTCAGAAGTGAACTGAAGAGGAGTTATATTAGTATTATTTATGAGTATTATTTAGATATTCCAATTATTTTGAGGCTGAAAGGGTCACAAACTCAAAAAGTGTGTAAAAGAGAATAATTCCAGTGACTTTAGCACTGTTTGACTCACCGAACGTGATAGTATTGAGGAAGTTGTGGTTTGGGTGCTTTGGGCACCAATGGAACCACCCAAAGCTGGTTTGTGGTGGAGGAGTGAAACCATTTTGGGACACCACGGGACCTGGACTCTTCACCCAGTATTCTTTAAAGCCTTGGACAACAGTTACCCTGAAAGCAAAGACAAAGTACATCAAGTTTCACAACAAACAAGGTGGGTAAAACAGCATTTTAAAAACTTACAGAAACTGCACACTGGAAGGAGAGTCAGATGGTGCTTCCCAGATCACCTGGACCTCGGTCTTATGGGATTTATCGGTGTGACTCACAGCAGAGCCCTGTGAATATTGAAAATCTGGTTTATCTGATGAAAAAGGGTGTTCGTAAAATTTCCTGTTTTATTTACGTATTCAGTTTAATAGAGGAAATAACAATACTAGAATCGCTGTTATAATGAGTGACTCATTCATTTAGTGTTGTAGTAAATATTTTGTTTTCAATAAAAGGATGCTACAATCACTGACCTCTTTACTGTCGCACGTAAGAAGCTGGGATATTCCAGGATTGATTAACTTAAACGATCCGACTTTTTCATCGAGATTGACAGCATCTCTTGCTTCTATGAGAAATCCTTTGAAGTATTTCTTTCCCTCGTAAGAAGGCACCATTGATAATGTCACTGTGAATATGAACAACATATAATAAATTATTAAATACACATTTGCAATATTTTATTAAGCGTCAAATTCCGCTACAGCTATTCCTACCTTTGATTTCATCTCCAGGGCTGAATTGGGATTTGTCTGCTGTAAGGTTAAATGGAGGGTTTTTTGGTTCTGGGATCATGACCATGTTGGGGTGTCATGTCCCCACAAGCCGCTTCAACTTTTCCATCACTGTAGCAAATGACGGTCTCTGAACACACTGAGAGCAGCAGCAATAAAAATCCACATTTTCACCAGAACCTGAAATTGAATCAATATTTATTGCAAAGCCATTATATTTTGAAAAGTAATCAATATTGTTTGTTAAACAGGTGGTAGTAACACGGATAACTGGTGGCAACATGGTAGTAAAATTACATCTCCAAAAAACATTAATATACTGCAGTGTTAATTTCGTTGACTAAATATTTTCGTCATTATTTTCGTCACGAATATATTTTTGCCGACGAAAACGAAACGAAAACTAAAATAGAAGGCACTGATGGAGACTAAAACTATGACTAAATTGATTGACATTATCGTCAACGAATAAAGGACGAGACGAAAATAGACTGTGA